>NW_027819116.1:0-2628 GCF_054177405.1 Leptonychotes weddellii | reverse complement strand
CCATAAGATACCTTGGAATAAACCTAACCAAAGAGGTAAAGGATCTATACTCTAGGAACTACAAAACACTCATGAAAGAAATTGAAGAAGACACAAAAAGATGGAAAAACATTCCATGCTCATGGATTGGAAGAATTAACATTGTTAAAATGTCTATGCTGCCCAGAGCAATCTATACCTTCAATGCCATCCCAATCAAAATTCCAATGACATTTTTCAAAGTACTGTAACAAACAATTCTAAAATTTGTATGGCATCAGAAAAGACCCCAAATCACCAAGGAAATGTTGAAAACGAAAAATAAAGCTGGGGGTATCACATTGCCCGATTTCAAACTATATTACAAAGCTGTGATCACCAAGACAACATGGTACTGGCACAAAAACAGACATATAGACCAATGGAACAGAATAGAGAGCCCAGATATAGACCCTCAAATCTGTGGTCAAATAATCTTCAACAACACAGGAAAAAATATGCAATGGAAAAAGACATTCTCTTCAATAAATGGTGCTGGGAAAATTGGACAGCTATATACAGAAGAATGAAACTCAACCATTCTCTAACACCATACACAAAGATAAGCTCAAAATGGATGAAAGACCTCAATGTGAGACAGGAATTCATCAAAATCCTAGAGGAGAACATAGGCAGTAACCTCTTTGACATCGCCCACAGCAACTTCTTTCAAGATACATCTCCAAAGGCAAGTGAAACAAAAGCAAAAATGAAATTTTGGGATTTCATCAAGATAAAAAGCTTCTGCACAACAAAAGAAAGAGTCAACAAAACAAAGAGGCAACCCTCAGAATGGCAGAAGATATTTGCTAATGACACCACAGATAAAGGGCTGGTATCCAAGATCTATAAAGAACTTCTCAAACTCAACACTTAAAAAACAAATAAGTCAAAAAATGGGCAGAAGACATGAACAGACACTTCTCCAAAGAAGACATACAAATGACTAACAGACACAAGAAAAAATGTTCATCATCATTAGCCATCAAGGAAATTCAAATCAAAACCACATTGAGATACCACCTTATACCAGTTAGAATGGCAAAAATGGACAAGGCAAGAAACAACAAATGTTGGAGAGGTTGTGGAGAAAGGGTAACCCTCTTACACTGTTGGTGGGAATGCAAGTTGGTATAGCCACTTTGGAAAACAGCGTGGAGGTTCCTCAAAAAAAATAAAAATAGAGCTACCCTATGACCCAGCAATTGCACTCCTGGGTATTTACCCCGAAGACAAAGATGTAGTGAAAAGAAGGGCCATATGCACCCCAATGTGGGGCTTGAACTCTCGACCCCAAGATAAAGAGTCGCATGTTTTACTGAATGAGCCATCCAGATACCCTTTTTGTTTTTTACATTTAAAGCATTGTTTTTATTGTTGCAAAATATGTATAACATAAAATTTTCAATTTAGTTCATTCTTAGGTGTGCAATTCAGTGGGTTTTTATTATATTTTATTGAAGTATAATGAACATACAGTGTTATATTAGTTCCAGGTATACAGTATAATGATTTAACAATTCTATACATTTTTCAGTGTTCATCTATATAAGTGTACTCTTATTCCCCTTCACCTATTTCACCCATTTCCCCTGCACACCTCCCCTCTCACAACCACTCATTTGTGTTCTGTTTTTAAGAGTCTGTTTTTTGTTTTTTGTTTGTCCCTTTTTTTCTTTTGTTCATTTGTGTATCTTTCTTTTCTTAAATTCCACATATGAGTGAAATCATAAGGTATTTGTCTTTCTCTGATGGACTTATTTCACTTTGCATTATACCTTCTAAGTCCATTCATGTTATTGCAAATGACAAGATATCATCCTTTTTTTATGGCTGAGTAATATCCCATTCTTTTTCCAATCATTTATGGATGGATACTTCGATTGCTTCAGTATCTTGGCTCTTGGGAATAACACACAATAAATATAGAGGTGCATAGATCTTTCCAGACCTACTGTTCAGAAAAAAATATGACTGCCCATTGACAATGTACCAGGTCACTCAAGAGCTCTGATGGAGATGTACAAGGAGACTGATGTTGTTTTCATGTCTGCTAATGCAACACCATTTCCAAAGCCCATGAATCAAGCAATAATTTTGACTTTCATGTCTTATTACTTTTAAAAAAATGCATTTTGCAAGGCTATAGCTATCACAGATAGTGAAATTTCTGTAAAATTGGTAGTAATGTCCCCTCTTCATTTCTGATGTTATTTGCTTGAGTCCTCTATTTCTGTGTCAGTCTAGCTAAAGGTTTGTCAATTTTGTTGTTATTGTCAACAACCCAACTTGATAATTGGGTTATCTATTTTATCTATTTTATATTTCATTTATCTCTATTTTTGTTTTTATTATTTCATTTATCTATTTTATATTTCATTTATCTCTATTTTTGTTTTTTGGGTTTTTTTTTAATTTTAATTTTTTTTATTCTTATGTTAATCCCCATACATTACATCATTAGTTCTAGATGAAGTGTTCCATGATTCATTGTTCGTGCACAACACCCAGTGCTCCATGCAGAACGTGCCCTCCTCAATACCCACCACCAGGCTAACCCATTCTCCCACCCCCCTCCCCTCTAGAACCCTCAGTTTGTTTTTCAGAGTC
>NW_027819115.1:0-13541 GCF_054177405.1 Leptonychotes weddellii | reverse complement strand
GGCGCCTGGGTGGCTCAGTCGTTAAGCGTCTGCCTTCGGCTCAGGTCATGATCACAGGGTCCTGGGATCGAGCCCCGCATCGGGCTCCCTGCTCCGCGGGGAGCCTGCTTCTCCCTCTCCCACTCCCCCTGCTTGTGTTCCCTCTCTCGCTGTGTCTCTCTCTGTCAAATAAATAAATAAAATCTTTAAAAAAAAAAAACAATAAAAAATTAAAAAATAAAATAAAATAAAATAAATGTAATTCAATCTGTATAAAATGGAGATTTTGTTAACTTAAGGCAGATCCTGAAAGGCATGACAGCTCTTTCAATTTTCCAAGTATCAATTGTAATTTTGGTGTTTTTCTTTTTACAGTATCACTTTTAATGCCAACCCAGTGTACTGTAAAAGAGGAAATGGCTTTCTGTCATATGCCAGGCCACCGCACATTACCACACTGCCTTTGGTTCCTTCACTGTACTCTTCACCTGTTCCTTGACATGCATGGTCAATTGTCTACCATTGATTGCAATTACATGGAAGAATCCATCAAGGACTGTTGGGAAGCCATAGTTTTAGACTTCTCTGAAGGTTGTGCCTTTGAACTAGGACATATACCTTGGGAGGTCTCTGGAAGTGAATTTTACACAGAGATTACACTGGGAATGAGTAGTAAGGGGCACTGGTTTATAAAGCTAAAGTGACATATGCCCACCTGTGTGGACTCTGTCCCCTTGGATATGTCCATGGCCCTATGTTGTTTGGAGGAACAAAGAATAGCCCTGTCCACTGCAACAATTTTACCAAGGAAAACCTCCCAGTGGTTCTACTGGCCCATTGAGTACCCTAACTCCATATCCTTCCGGGTGAATCTAATGAAATTTGTGACCTATGAAGCTACACGAGTATAAATGTGTGGTTGAGCCTAAGAAGATCCATAATGGAAATTTTGGCCCCCAGCATGCCTGCATTTCCAGGACTTCATGCCACCTCAGAATCCCATCTCTGCATGGTGGCTTCATAGCCTATTTTGTGATGCATGTGTTTATAACATTTTATGCATCTCAAATCAATACAATCATTCCATGTGCCTTTCTGCACTCGCTAAATCTAGGTTTCCTTTCCCACAAATACTCATGTTTGCCATCAGTCAAAATATGCTAGCATTTTTTTCAACCTTTAATTCCCATGCTATGAAGTTAATCCAATGTTTCATGGCTTTATACCTGTCCCATATCATAGTGGGTTCTTCTCTTTTCTAAATTATGCCATGTCACTGTCTTAACCTGCCTGCTATCCCATCTTCCACTCCAGAGACTACCATGACTTACTCTCACCGTTCAGACCGATTAGTCTTGTGGGTGTCATTCACTTAGGGGCTTCTAGCAGTGGACCCAACCTGGCTTCTCTAAGTTTGTCCTTTTATGGGGCCCTTCCATTTTTCCATCCTAACGTACTCTCATTTGTCTTTCATTACCTTCTCCTGGAATAATGGTTACTTCTCATAATTCAAATGTTAGCCTTTCTCCAAAACTCAAAGATCATGTTTCCCAGAGCTTACAACATTTTGATACCCTAAAATTGATCTTACTCTGAAGACGCTTAGCACCTGTATCTGCAGGGTATTTTCCTTAAGCAAGGATTTTGCTTATATATTGTCTTGCAACTGCTCCGATTGTTCGATTAACTGAATCATCCAGTATACTTTTTTTGTTTTGTACTGAAAGGACTTTACATGCAGGGATTCACATGCTTTCCTAACAGCTGAACACGGGATGTAAAGAAAGATGATGATTTATGTTTTACAAATAAGAAGTTAAGGCCCATAGAAATTAATCACAACAGCATCACTTACCTCAGTGGTAGAATTAGGATTAATGTTCAAATCCTTGGTCATGAATTTCATGCTTTTATTACTGGAAGTTCTTTTGGAAGAATGCTCCAAGACTGATGCCAAACCTTGTGGATGTATTTCTCAGTTTGGCACTACAAACCGCACATAGTCTAACACACACCCTGCTATGTGCTGAAAGAATAACTGAATAATGTGCATAGTCCCTGGTTAAGAAATCTCTTTCATCTAAAATGTTAAAAATCTACCCAGAAGAGAATTTTCTACTAGTTTTTTTCCGTTTAAAAATCCCGTAATCTCTCCATTCTTAATGCAGAATGTTCAAAATTTAAACACCTGAGGAAAGCGTCAATTCAATCAGAGAAATGGTTTAAAATGTTTCCCCATTGCTTTCATTTTAAAGGAGTGATGTAAGAACGGGGAAATTGGCATATGTCCTTTGGAACTTTATGGAAAAAAATGGTCTCCAGAGGTTCTGAGGTTTGATTTCATTCTTTTCTGTTGCTACATTTTAGGCAGGTAGTGAACACCTAGGTTAGAAAGGAGAAATAGGTTTGCAAGTCTTAGAATTCCTCAGTGAAGGGAAATGTGAAAATGGCTCAAATATATATATTTTTAAAAGTTAAACACATGTCCTTTCCCACCTCATTTTTAAAGCTCTTGATTTTTTTTTTTATTGTATGGATTGCCTTTTATCTTTCAGGAAATCTAAGAAATAAAAACACAGTGGTGATGTAGACATTCCCTGTCCACAAAACCTCATTATTTATTCTGTTATAATCAAGTTTTGTGGGAATCAGAATTTACTAATTCAGCAAATATTTGTGGAGTTCTTACTCAGAGTATGTTGGGCAAAGGCAGGGCATTGATAACTATAAAAGAGGCTGATCTATCAATTTCCAAGGGAAAAGACAGAAGAGAGAAAGGTAGGAGAGAAACATAGGGAGGAAGGGAGGAGAGATGGGGAGAAGGTAGGACAGAGAGAAGACAGACACAGTTCGTAGAAGGGGGTCCTAGCTCTTTGGGATGGGAGCATTATAACTGAAGTTATCCTCCGTCTCTAATAAAGAAAGTCATGGGCACCATGTGGTTGGGTAGATGCTGCTAGAGCTCAAGGTCTATAAAGTTATTTGCGAAGAAGTTATCCCAAAAATTATACTAACATTGGTCAGGTTAAAAGTAAATAAATGGTTGGCTCAGTATTCTTAGCACAACAAGAAAACTATCATTCCGCCTGCTTTGGGACTTCCAATTGAACAAGAATGACAGCACAGTTTGCAAGTACGACATCATCCACTTTTGTTTAGTCCACTGAAGTGCTGGCTATTTCTCTGATTTTCCAAATCAACATGATCTGGCTCTACTTTTCAGCACATCTAAAGCATATTATTGTGGTCAATGTAGTTGCCATACTATTTCTTCCCCGTATTTCAGCCCTTCACTCCATAGGCGTCCAGGCTTAGATGCACAACTCTTGGGTTCTTGAGGCACCAGTTCTATTTACCATCTTGGGAAAGGACAAAAATCACTCATCTCTTTTCCCCAATTGCCTCATCCATAAAATAGGGTAGTAGTAACTTCTGTCACACATATTTCACAGGGTCTGAGCTGCTTTTGCTGATCTAACCTGGGTGCACAGATGAAGCAGGTGCAAAGAGTTCTGGCCCATGCTGGGTGATGGGTCAGATCCACATGCAGCTGGACAGTGAGGGCTGACATGCGGAATCATAGATGCTCCTAACAGATCTGAGAGGGAGCTGGAAAACCAGAAAGGAGGTCAATAGTAATACAAGGGAGAGTGGAGAACAGGACAAAGGAAGCACAGAAAATGAAACAGTAAAATAATTTAGATGCCACTATTGATATGGTAAAGATGCGTCATTCCTTCATTTATTTCTTTACATCATAACAAAATACAGTATCTACTATGTACCATGCACTGTTCTAGGTTCTATGGAGCAGTAAATAAGACAGAATCTCTATTCAGAGCTTCCATGATTATGGATTGGTGCTGTTCACTAGGTTTCCCTCAAAAAAATTATTTTTGTATAACTACATTTTTAGTATTGGTAAATTTGAACTAGAAACATTTTAGAAAAATCAAGTTGTAAATAGTAGTATTTACAAGTAACATCAAAACAATATTAATTCATGTTTCCCTCATATCTGGAAGTGTAATTAAAATGATAAAAACAGAGAGGAATTTTATACTCATCTGTAGCCACATTAGAAATCTCCCCCAAATAACATAGCAATACTTTTGAAAAACCAGAAACCATCTAAAAAAAATCATGAGCTTTCGTCCAAATAAGGATTACACTATTGCATAAATGTTTAGGAAAGCACCAAAGAATTTTACTTTGTAAGTGCTCACCGGTTTAAGACTCAGTAAGGCATTATTCTTAATTTAAATCTTTAGCCACAGTTTTGAACATCATTTGCAATTACCCATAAATAATACTTTTTGATGAATGCATTTTAAAAGGGAATGGTTAAAAAAAAGGCTGGCTGAGCCCTGGGGATTGGTATTCCTGTCCTTTTAATGGAATACCAAATTTCCCACAGATTTCACTTTACCATTGCTTACCTGGGTGGGTGGGTGTGAGTGTGAGTGTGTGTGTGTGTGTGTGTGAGAGAGAGAGAGAGATGTTAATGCTTTGGGTGCCATGGTGTGAGAGAGCAGCCCCTGCAAAGGAGTATGCTTCAGTCTGCAAATGGTCCCATCATTTCTGGGGAAGCATGAACCACTGAAAAATATCATGTAGTCTCTGCTTTCCATCTCTCCACCTTGAAGTATTTGAAAAGGGACTCAAGGAAAAATGAACGAATAGATATCAGAGTTCTTCTCGAAGTCATTCTGTAGAATGACCCTCGCACCGTTCAGCCTCAGGGATCCCCCTGATGGTGTAAATGTATCCAGAGTAAAGATTCTTTGCTCTGGTTATGGCTTCACATCTGGAAGGATTCTGTTGATCTGTTTAATAGTATGAATGACTATTCATTGGTAAACTATCGCTTAGTCTAATCATTACTCCAATTTGGTTTTGAGGAATTAAAATTTTCATGGTACCAGAAATAGTCTTGAGGACTCTAATTCTGATTTTTTCTGTCAGTTGTCACTCTGATGCAATATGTAACAAGTTACAATGTTCCAATGGGACAAAGGCCTGCATGGAGAATTGGCCAGCCAACATCTTGAATCATGCATATTAATTCATATGTTTATAGAATTGTTGTTTTATTGTCATTGACCAACCACTTTTTTCTAATAAGTTATTGCAACCATTTTGGTTTCATTCTTCTAAGCTTTTCTTTTTCCTATTAAATAGTGAGGATGGATAGGATAGCTGTTGGTCTTCTGTCTTGGCAATGGGTATATGAATGAAAGAGTGAAATTCATAATTAGCTACCTAACTTGATGACCAAAGCCATATAGTTAGCAGCTACAGGTCATGCCTTGAATATAAGGGGAACTGTGATCAGTCTAATAATCACCACAGCGGGTAGGTAGCATTAAAGAATGGACTAAAACTGTAAAATTTAGTAGAAGAAATATCCAGTATCCAAGTTCCCTGCATTCCTAAGTTTTCAAGGCTCTCATTCAAGAGTGGTTTACCTGTCTTTTCCTGGGCAATAGTGTCATTAACCGAAGGACAGCAATGACCTGCTGAAGATGGTGGCAGAACAGATAGCGTTTTAACGTGCCCATGGGAATGTGAGGGGGCAGAATCCTCTAATAAGATGTGTGGGTACCTGAGACCCACACACAGCCCTTCATACACATGATCTTGGTTAATCTTTACAGAAACCTGGGGCATAGACTACATATACCTCAAGTTATTAATGAGTTGCTTATATAGACAAAGACCAGGACCCCTCCTCCATCCAGGCCCAGGAAGCAGCCTGTGTATGTGGAATATGACTGACACTGCCGCAGAGTCTACACCTCCATTTCCAGAATTGAATACTGGACCACTGGCTCCGTCTCCCAGAACTCAACCCCAAAATTCACTGTATTGTCTCCTTTTCCTGCCTGGAGACTATCAGACCCAATCTTCATGTTGTTTATGGCTGTTTATGTCACTGCAGGATACCCACAATCGCTGAGCACCATTTCACTCTCCCCAGGCCCTCTGGGATTTGGCACTGAATGCCTTTCTGCGTGTGTGCATTGTTATCTTGAATCCCCTGCATGTGCAGTTCATGTGTTAGTGCTTTCTTGCTTGGCAAAGGCAGCACTCTGGTTAAATTCAAGTGTTGGCCTAGATCACACCTGCCTTATTGTACCTCAATATGTGTGGAGAAGACCCCAAAACCAGAATGAGGGGTATCGATGTAATTTTAGGACCCTTCTGAAGTGTACCCATTACCTTGCCCCATAATACTACTGCATTTCCCAAATGTGCTCCACTCCCCATCTATGGCAGGTAACCTGTGTCTTCCTAGCCTCCTCAAATCTTAAATATCACCATAGGCAGGGCCATAGGATACTGTTCACACTTTCTACCAGATGAGGGGGAACAAGCGGCAGCTATAGATGCTACCCACATCCACCAAGAGGCAGCGGCACTCCTCTAAACTAGGCACAATGCCAATGTGCAAACCACCAAAATTCCCAAATGCTTACCTCCAACCTGAACCACACTCCTGAAACAGGGATTCACTTTTCCAATGGCCTCATCCAATCATCTTCTTAGGTGCCCAATGGGGAACTCAAACTTCACGTGTATAAGAACAAGTTCCCAGTGTTTCTCCTCAAACCCATGGTCCTACAAGCTCTTCTCTTCACTAACACAGTCCCCTTCTTCCAATTGCTAGAGCAAGAAGCCTGAGGTCATTCTGGATCTTTCTCATTTTCTCATGATCCACATCCAATCCACATGCAATTCCTGTCCATTCTCCCCCACAATGCACACAGAATCTGCCCACTCTTTGCACTTCACTGGGGTGGGGGTCCCCATCCGCATCCCCTCCAGCCAGAGTTATTATGCTAGCCTCCTATTTAGGGTCCCTGCTCATATCCATGTGACTCCTGCCAGCTTCTACCAACATAATCATGATGACTCTGTTCAAAGGAAAATCAGGTCATGTCACCTTGAGTTCAAAACCTCCCGGTAACACGCCATCACTCTCCAAGTAAAATCATGCTTACCATAAGCTAATGGGTCCCTGCGTGACCCATCATTCCCATGTCACTTTAGGACAGAGCTCCATGTCCTCACAGTCTCTTGGTTCTGGCCACACTCACTCAACACAGCAGGTAAGCCCCACCCTCCAGATTTGTGCACTTGCTCTTCCCTGTGTCTGCCCGGGGTCCCCCAACAGCTCCATGACGTGCACCCAAACACTGCAGGTCTTCACTCAATGGTCTCTTTATCAAATGGCAACATACCCTGCCCTACTGCATCATTTTCTTTCCACCTCTTAACTACCCTGCACGCCAGACAAGACATATCTAGTACACATAGGCTTCTGTCTACAATGTCATTAACTTATTTTGGCTACGCCTCTTCTCCTGTCCTATTGTCTGTTCCTAGAATGAGTCTCACCCTTGTTTTCACTTGCATTTCCTTCCATTGCTAGGAAGGCTGAATGTCTTCCATATATTTAACTACCATTTATACTTTTCTTTCTAGGAAGGCCTGATTTTAGGTTTCTGCTCACTGATAAATCCGATATAAATCTATATAAGACAAATTCTGAAAGAAATCTCTACAGTGGAAATTTGTCATATTCCTGTATCAACTTCCCCCTTATCCTTATATTTTTATCAATTTCATTAATATATATATTGTCTCTTATCTTCAGTTTTTTTTTCAATTAATTAAACCTGCTAATATAATTTTGTATTAGCAGTGCTTGAAGGGCATGTGAGTCTATCACCCAGTTTAAAGTCCTAGATGTTCCCAGGGATAACACAAACAAAACAACCATGTGGTCCTAGTAGGTCATCCAAATATTATGAAATTATAAAACTAATAAGTAATGGAAAAAGTATACAGATGTATATAGAAGAAAATACAGACGTCTCTACAACTTAATTGTAAGCATACACCTTAGACATGATAAACTTTAACAGTTGCTAGCTTTCCAGATCACATCCATTTTATAAGCAGGTTTATTGAAAAAGATGACTTTTTCCACAATTTGAATCTCAGTTAAAACCTCTTTTCCAGAATGTCAAGAAAAGCTTGTCATACACTATTCTCTCAAGAAAAATAGGAAACTAACAATAAATTTCATAAACTTACTATGTGTCAGTCTTTCATGTTTATACACACTCAGCTTCTTTATTGGCTCTGTAATGACCCATAGCATTGATCTAGGAAAACCAATCCCTATGGATACATCTTTTTCACCAACTGTGCATATGACACCATAGTGAACATTCACACACATCTGTCTTTGCATGTTTGCAAGTATTTCTTAAATTCTTAGGGTTGTAATTACTGGATCCATGCCTAAGGACAACTTGAACTTTCATAAGTACTGCCGAATTACCCTACAGAAAGTCCATTAATTTCTCACCACAATGTCTGTTTCTTTAAACCTATCCCAATGTTTATATATAAATATGTATAAATGTGTATATTAAAATAAATTTAAATTAAGTAAAAATAAGTAAAAATTAAAATAGATTTCATTTGTAAAATTGTGAAATATTTCATTTGTAAGACTCATAAAACTATATATTCTAATTTTATTACCTGAATATTAGCAAAATGTTAACCAATATTTAACCTGCAAGTCATTTTGATTTTTTCCTGTTAATATTTTATTCCTGTTATTTGACCATACAGTTACATATTTAAATTACTCAAGTAATGTAGAATTGCATTCTTTTTGTGAATCATGAAAGGAAAAAGAAACATCACCAATATGATCACTCCCCTTATTCCTAGGCTTCTACCAACAGAGCTTGACATTCTGGTTTTAGCATTTTGTTTGTTTACTGTATGTATAAAGCTTTACATGGACCTGTAAAATACTGCTTTGCATTTTTAAATAATTTGTTTAAAAAAATCACATATTTTTCCTCTTAAAAGCATATAAATATCTATTTTTCTTTGTAATAATATGTAGTATTCCATGATATGAATATATTAGGGCTTATTTAAGAACCATCCTGTTAGTAGACATTTAGAATGTTACAAATTATTATAACAAATAATGCTTCACTGAGCATCCTTATATTTGCCATCAATAAAAATAGGTAAATATTTTTTCTAGAAAGAATACCAAGGAACTAAATTAAATGAAGAGGAAACATGTATTTTATCACCTAAGAACAAATTACCTTCCAAACTACTGCACCAGTTTAAACTCTTACTATTATTCTTTGAAAAATTTGCCTTCCATTTGATACCAAATATTACTCCTTTTTCAGAAATGCTTCAAAATTTTTTCACCATTGTTTTAACTTGCATTTCCCATAATTACTAGTGAGGTTGAATGTCTCTTGATATGTTTAACCACCATTTATAGCTCCCTTGCTGTGAGTGCCTGAATTTCTTAGTCTCTTAGCTTATTATTGATTTGTAAAAACTCTTTACACATTGGGATTATCAATCTTCAAATTCATATTCTATATGATGCACCTGTCTTTCTCATTTTCATTTGTCTCTTAAGTTTTTTTTTTTTTTTCATATAGAGGTCAATCATTTTCTGCGGGCAAAATTAATTTTTATGTAATTGCTTCCAAAACCTACACTTTAACATCTGAGGAGGTTGGTCCAACAGATTTCATTAAATATAAAGATGCTGTGAAGTTTGAAGCTTAGGATGATCATTTTACAAATTACTGAGCCATGAACCCCTTCTCAATGAAAACAGCAGCTATCCATCTTGAAATAAAGGTGAAATAAATTGGCTTGTAATTCTGAGATCATCTATTCTAGTCTTTTTTTTTTTCCCCCTTTTTAAAGTAAAAAGAATACAGCTGTGAACTGAATGTGTTGTTCCTTGGGTCACTCAGTAACTGCTTTTGTTTTCATTTCAATTCTGCCAGCATCCCCTCCTGTGGAAGCCAGACATGATGCTGGCAAGATGATTCTGCTTCAGTTACCCCCTACTCTATTCATCACAGCCTCCCTGAATTGCCTAGTTAACAAGCATTACACTAATCTCATTTTGCAAATGCAAAAGCTTTGGAAAAGGACAGGTAAAATGTGTTCCCTCGTGCCTTAACTAGGTAATACTCTGCCGGGTCACTTAGATGATGGCCCTCAAGAATTGAGGGTTCCGGGGTGCCTGGGTGGCTCAGTCGTTAAGCGTCTGCCTTCGGCTCAGGTCGTGATTCCAGGGTCCTGGGATCGAGCCCCGCATCGGGCTCCCTGCTCGGCGGAAAGCCTGCTTCTCCCTCTCCCACTCCCCCTGCTTGTGTTCCCTCTCTCGCTGTGTCTCTCTCTTCAAATAAATAAATAAAATCTTTAAAAAAAAAAAAAGAATTGAGGGTTCCTATTTCAGAGTTTTCTGATGGGCTCTGGTGGAAAGACAGTCATTTTCTAACTGAGTTTCTTCCATCTATTCATTTGTTCTTTATTTACTCATGTTTATTCCTCCAGCTCTTCAATCCTTTAGACCTACTTACTCTAGAGAAGGCCTTATTCTCACAGCATTATGGATACAGAAAAAAATAACAACAACAACAACAAAAAACCACTGGTCTCAATCAAAGTAGCTCCCCTGCATGGGTGAGGGAGAAAGAAATGCATAATTATTGTCTGGTGGCCTTCTAGAGATATGTGGTCTGTCAGAGCTGGAGTCTACTTTTGTAGATGCCTAATGTTAGGAACCTAGAGACGTTCATTTAAATCAGACTGGCTAAGGGGGAGCGGTCACCCATCTTGAAAAGAAACAGATCTGAGTTGGGATTCTGGTAAGAGAAAAGCAAAGTCTCTGGGACTGTATTTGTATAGTAGGTATGTTCTGACACACCGTGTGGCTGAGGCAGGTCTCCCTTGGTTTGGCATCTACATAGCTTTTGTAAGGGTTCTGAACCCAATTTCAGTATGTGTATGGACGGGAGTTCCCCAACACATCAAGCAATTCTCTGGACAGCAGCTGGGTGTCCTATAGGTGAATTTAATTTTGACACTATTTACCTGCAGATAGCATCAGATCCCACAGCTTCAGGGTTCAGTGCTACAAGACTGCCCTCCGCTTCAGATGCCACTCAGCAGTCCAAGTGGACAACTGTACTTCTAGATCCACTAGTTACAGATCACAAGTTCCCATGACTCCTTTTTTGAGTCCAACTAACTTGCCTTTTCAGCTTATAGAACTGAGAGACACATTTTGCTAACTAGATCACTGGTTTATTATAGAAGGACAGAACTCAAACAGCCAAATGAAGAGATGCATAGGACAAGGTATGGGGAAAGGGCACAGAGCTTCCCAGCCACTCTCCCTGAATCTCTGGATATTCACCCACCTGGAAGCTCTCCAAACCTACCCTTTTGGAAACTTCTCCAGTATGTACACATGACTGATTAAATCATTGGTTATTGGTGATTGATTCAACCTCCAACCCCTCTCCTGTCTCCATGGATTAGGGGTGGAGACTGAAAGTTCCAACCTTCTAATCATATGGTTGGGTTGGTTCTCCTGGTAACAAGCCCTTATCCTTAGCTGGGGTCCAAAAGTCACATCATTCACATAACAATTTCTTTCTTTCAAAACTTAATTCCAAGGGCTTTGGGAGACAAGAGCCAAGGAAACCTGGATAAGTACCAAATATATATGAGGAATATATTTTGGTAATCTAAACAACCAGATACATATTTCTTATAAACCACAATATCACACTTTCCAGAATCTCTTTGTAATTTAGGAGTCTCCCTGTATTGTCCTGTTGCCAGGCCCCTAAAGGGCTTTCTTTCAGTGACAACCCTGTCCTCAGGGTGGTGCTGTCTGCCACCCCTCCATCCCATAAAGTATAGCTATGTAGGGTCCCATGGCCATAGGGATGACCCTCAAGGTCTTGTCATTTTAAAAGAGAGGGAGGGTATCTCATTAACTATAAGACTCAAGGTTCCTGTGCCCCAGGCTGTTATATTGAGTGAAGCAGTGTGAGAGATTGAGGGCTCTGTATGGCATTTGTGAGTCTTCAGAAGTTGAAAGGTTTGCAAGTTTTGGGGGTTGGAAGAGGCCATCAGGAGGCAGTGAGAGAAAGCAGAAGAGCAGGGTAGGAAAATTAAAAAGGAGGCTCCCTGATATGGGAGGGGTAGAACAAAGGAGAAGTGGGTTTCAGATGAGTATTTTGGAAGAGGGGTTAGCCCAATCCTGAGAATGTCAAGAAGAGCAGGAGTCTAGCCCTAGGAATTGGCACACAGGGATCAGTGAAGGCAATTCCAGACAAGGACCCCGGACAGGAGCCTGGTGACCTGGGTGGAGGAGTAAATGGGGTTAATGAGCAGACACAACCTAGAGAAGTCTTCACACTGCATTAACCAGGTAGGAAAACAGGGTGACAGCTTGAGGGCATGTGGGGATCAAGCAGGGATCGTCCAAAGAACCACTACTGTATATTCTAGCATTGTTCAGAAGGATCTGGAACATGACCATGCTTCTCCTACTGAATGAGTAGATGGGAAACTTGGAAGTGTAGGATTTAATCATGACAGCGTGAGGGCCAAATGTCATTCTTCCTCCCAACTATATTTCCAGTTTTCATATCCTTTGATCTTGCATTTCAAGTTACATTTAGTATTTACTTGCATCAGCATTTTCTATACATTCACCTTATTCCTTTAAAAAGTATTTTTAGTAGTGCTAGTAAGAAACTAACCACTGGAAAACCAGTGACAGGTGTATTGCTCCATGAGGGCTACTGATATTTGAAAGAAAGGGGGAAGCTCCACCCAAACCCAGATATCATATCATGTGAGCCACATTTGTTTTAAAATCAAATCCATTCATGTATTTTATTTCCCTTTGAACTTTTTTTTTTAAGTAGTAAGGGAAAAGGGAATACATATTTCTTTTTTTTTTTTTAAGATTTTATTTATTTGCGAGACAGAGAATGAGAGACAGAGAGCATGAAAGGGAGGAGGGTCAGAGGGAGAAGCAGACTCCCTGCTGAGCAGGGAGCCTGATGTGGGACTCGATCCCGGGACTCCAGGATCATGACCTGAGCCGAAGGCAGTCGCTTAACCAACTGAGCCACCCAGGCGCCCGAGAATACATATTTCAAAACCCCCAGGGACTGCTCTATTTGTTTTCTGTGCTAGTTTTGGTATAGATCATTGTCCTAGGGCACCCATTACTTTTTTGGCGGTGATAAGGAATATTGTACTTGATGCCATTCTCTGATTTTGTTGGGGGTTTCTAACAGAATCTATGGGGTATATAAACCCTGATAACATCATCAGCAAAGATTCAACCTTTTGTTTCTTCCTAGAAAAATATTAATTCCAAAAAGAGGCAACAAGTTTTTAATATCTGTGTTTTCTTTTTTTATGAGTTGTTAGAAGCATAACAATTCATAACTCTTTAACACAGGTCTTAACCAATAGCACACTTTTATGCAAAATGGGAGCAGGGTCTTTGATGGGGTCCTTAGCTTCATGTAAATCAACTCTTCCATGAAGAGAGCTATTTAGTACCTGCTTTGTTCATCCCTCTGTTCTTCATGATGGGAAGAAAAGTGACATTTGGAAGAAAGAACTGGGCACTCAGTTCAGTATGTCTTTCTTTTTTTTTTTTTTTT
>NW_027819114.1:0-276 GCF_054177405.1 Leptonychotes weddellii | reverse complement strand
TTATTTGGGTTCTCTCTCTCTCTTTTTAAAAAATGAGTCTTGCTAGAGATTTATCAATTTTGTTGATCCTTTCAAAGAGCCAGCTCCTGGTTTCATTTACTGTTCTATTGTTTTTTTTCTTTCTGTATCATTTATTTCTGCTCTGATCTTTATTTATTTATTTATTTATTTTTCTGGGTACCTGTGGTCTTTTTTTTTTTATTTTTTTATTCTTATGTTAATCCCCATATATTACATCATTAATTTTAGATGAAGTGTTCCATGATTCATTGTTTG
>NW_027819113.1:0-276 GCF_054177405.1 Leptonychotes weddellii | reverse complement strand
TTTTTTTTTTTTTTTTTTTAAGATTTTATTTATTTGCGAGAGAGAGAATGAGAGACAGAGAGCATGAGAGGGAGGAGGGTCAGAGGGAGAAGCAGACTCCCTGCCGAGCAGGGAGCCCGATGTGGGACTCGATCCCAGGACTCCAGGATCATGACCTGAGCTGAAGGCAGTCGCTTAACCAACTGAGCCACCCAGGCGCCCTGTTTTTCCTCTTCTAAGTCTGATGAAAATCTTTAAAAACCACATTGCATTTCCTGGCCCCCTTAGGCAGAGCAG
>NW_027819112.1:0-276 GCF_054177405.1 Leptonychotes weddellii | reverse complement strand
TGTTGAGTTTGTAGGTGTTCAGAATGGCTTGATCCCTATCCAGCTGAATTCCTGAGAGGAGACGAAATCCAGGTCTCCTACTCCTCCACCATCTTGCTCCCTGTCCTGATCCTCTTGCCTCAGGTGACAGCAAGAGCAGTAGCTTGTCCCAAACTGACCTGGTCAAGATTGTCAAACATAGGTAATTAACAGAAGGTTCTTTGTCTCTTCAATCGTAAGCTGTACATCTGTCAATCCAGAGCTGACTATGGACGCGTGTCCTTCTAGATGGTAAAG
>NW_027819111.1:0-276 GCF_054177405.1 Leptonychotes weddellii | reverse complement strand
TGTCATTTTTTATTGAGGTATAATTGAAATCCATACTAGTTTAAAGTGTACAGCATTTGTATATATTTCAAAATGATCACAAGAAGTCTAGTTGACCTCTGTCACCATACATAGTTACACATCTTTTTCTGATGAGAACTTTTAAGATTTATTCTCTGATCCTCTTTCAAATACGCAATACAGTATTATTTTTTTTTAATTTTTTTATTGTTATGTTAATCCCCATACATTACATCATTAGTTTTAGATGTAGTGTTCCATGATTCATTGTTTGTG
>NW_027819110.1:0-276 GCF_054177405.1 Leptonychotes weddellii | reverse complement strand
GAACAATGAATCATGGAACACTTCATCTAGAACTAATGATGTAATGTATGGGGATTAACATAAGAATAAAAAAAATTAAAAAAAAAATGAACTTGACTTAAACCTCACATCATATAATTAACTCAAAATAGATCATGGACTTAAATAAATAAAATATTAAAGTACTAAATTTTCAATTAAAAAATAGGGGAAACTCTTTGGGATGTAAGACTGGGTGAGGATTTCATATATTTAGCACTCAAAAGCCTGATATATAAAAGAAAAAATTGTTAAATT
>NW_027819109.1:0-276 GCF_054177405.1 Leptonychotes weddellii | reverse complement strand
GGTTAGCCTGGTGATGGGTATTAAGGAGGGCATGTATTGAATGGAGCACTGTGTGTTATACGCAAACAATGAATCACGGAACACTACATCAAAAACTAATGATGTAATGTATGGTGATTAACATAACATAATAAAATTTAAAAAAAACTGATACAGCTACAGTAATATCAGACACTATATACTTTAAGGCCAAAAGGATTACTAAAGAAAATAAAGTTACTTGTAAGTAAAGGACAACAAAATTGTGTCTCTTTCTCTAAGGACACGTTGACCTTG
>NW_027819108.1:0-276 GCF_054177405.1 Leptonychotes weddellii | reverse complement strand
ACCCCACACAAATGTCAGTGGTTCACGCTCTTGTTCCTGGTCCTGTGAGGACATGTGGTGTCTGAGGGGAGACAGTGTTTCGACTGAAGGGGTGTTTGCTTCTGCCGGTACCCTGGTGATGGTGGATTTTGATTTGTATTTTCTTTTCTTCCTTTTTCTTTCTTTCTTTCTCCTTCCTTCCTTCCTTCCTTCCTTCCTTCCTTCCTTTTTTGTAGTATCTTCAAGCTCCATGAGCAAAGGAAGAGAGGACAAAATGTAGTTTGGATCCCCTTCATT
>NW_027819107.1:0-276 GCF_054177405.1 Leptonychotes weddellii | reverse complement strand
ACACCTCTGTTTGATATCAAACTGTACTCATTCACTCTTTTAGTTTCTTAGAAAGGTCTAAAAATCTCTGGGATCCTGCGACCTTCGCCCACCACCTCCTCCTCACAGGAGTGCCTCATGCATTGGCCTGAGGTCCTCAGAGCCTGAGCTGTAGTTCAGGTCCCCTCACCTTGCTTGTTTTCCTGCCTCCAGGCCCTGCACCATCCAAGACATTCTCCACATAGCTCTCTCTTTCTAAATCACAGTCTTTACTATCACCCTTCAGGGGGCCACATT
>NW_027819106.1:0-276 GCF_054177405.1 Leptonychotes weddellii | reverse complement strand
TCCTATGTACCACCACGGTAGCAAAAAGATTCTCCTGAGTTATCTTATTTATCCTCATCAACCCTATAAAGTTAACGTTGTCAGTTCCCTTTTAGCAGGGAAGAAACTGAAACTCAGAGGTAGGTTATTTGTCCAAACTTAAACAGCTAATGAGTGACTGATCTATGTTGAAAGTTTAAACCCACCCAGTTCAACCCCACAACCCAAGCCCTGTGCCATGCCTCCTCTGGGAACAAAACTTGTTCCTCCTCATCAGGAGTAAGGCAGATTTTTAAG
>NW_027819105.1:0-276 GCF_054177405.1 Leptonychotes weddellii | reverse complement strand
CTAACTTATTTCGTTTAGCATTATACTCTCTAGATCCATCCGTGTTGTTGCAAATGGCAAGATTTCATTCTTTTTATGGCTGAATAGTATTCCATTGTATATATATATCACCTCTTCTTTATCCATTCATCAGTCGATGGACCCTTAGGCTGCTTCCATAGTTTGGCTATTGTAATTAATGCTGCAATAAACATAGGGGTGCATGTATCCCTTTGAATTAGTGTTCTCATATTCTTTGGGTGAATACCCAGTAGTGTGATTATTGGATCGTATGGT
>NW_027819104.1:0-2628 GCF_054177405.1 Leptonychotes weddellii | reverse complement strand
GTGTGTGGCACTGATCTATGCACCAGCCTGATCATATTTGATAATATTCTGGTTTTTTTGTTTTGTTGTTGTTTGTTTTTATCTTTTTCTTTTTTCTTTCTTTCCCTTTCTTTTCCCCTGGCTTCAAGTCTTTTCTGATTTGTTTAGAGTATATTTTCTGGGGACGTTGTACCCTGTTAGCATTTTGTTCTCTCATTCACCTATTCTCCTCTGGACAAAATGACAAGATGGAAAAAATCACCTCAACAAAAAGAACAAGAGGTAGTACCGACTGCCAGGGACCTACTCAATACAGACATTAGTACGATGTTGGATCTAGAGTTCAGAATCATGACTTTAAAGATACTAGCAGGGCTTGAAAAAGCATGGAGGTTATTAGAGAAACCCTTTCTGGAGAAATAAAAGAACTAAAATCTATCCAAGTCGAAATCAAAAAGGCTATTAATGAGGTGCAATCAAAAATGGGGGCGCTAAGTGCTAGGATAAATGAGGCAAAAGAGAGAATCAGTGATATAAAAGACCAAAAGATGGAAAATAAAGAAGCTGAATCTGCCTTCGGCTCAGGTCACGGTCCCTCGAGCCCCACGTCGGGCTCGCTGCTCGGTGGGGAGCCTGCTTCCCACTTTCCGGCTTCCGTTGCCTGTGTTCCCTCTCTCGCTGTCTCTCTCTCTGTCAAATAAATAAATAAAACCTTGGAAAAAAAAAAAGAAGCTGAGAAAAAGAGAGATAAACAACTACTGGACCACAAGGGCAGAATTCGAGAGATAAGTGATACCATAAGAGGGAACAACATTAGAATAATTGGGATCCCAGAAGAAGAAGAAAGAGAGAGAGGCAGAAGGCATATTGGAGGAAATTAGGGCAGAGAACTTCCCTAATTTGGGGAAGGAAACAGGCATCAAAATCCAGGAAGCACAGAGAACCCCTCTCAAAATCAATAAAAATAGGTCAACTCCCCGACATCTAATAGTAAAACTTACGAGTCTCATAGACAAAGAGAAAATCCTGAAAGCAACTCGGGAGAAGAGATATGTAACCTACAATGGTAGAAACATTCGATTGGCAACAGACCTATCCACAGAGACCTGGCAGGCCAGAAAGGACTGGCATTATATATTCAGAGCACTAAATGAGGAAAATATGCAGCCAAGAATACTATATCCAGCTGCGCTGTCACTGAAAATAGGAGAGATAAAAAGCTTCCAGGACAAACAAAAACTAAAGGAATTTGCAAACATGAAACCAGCCCTACAAGAAATATTGTAAGGGGTCCCTAAGCAAAGAGAGACCCTAAAAGCAACATAGAGCAGAAAGGAGCACAGACAATACACCATGACAGTCACCTTACAGGCAATACAATGGCACTAAATTCCTATCTTTCAATAGTTACCCTGAATGTAAATGGGTTAAATGCCCCAATAAAAAGACATAGGCTATCAGATTGGATTAAAAAACAAGACCCATCGATATACTGTCTGCAAGAGACTCGTTTTAGACCCAAAGACACCACCAGATTGAAAGTGAAGGGGTAGAAACCATTTACCATGCTAATGGACACCAAAAGAAAGCTGGGGTGGCAATCCTTATATCAGACAAATTAGATTTTAAACCAAAGACTATAATAAGAGATGAGGAAGGACATTATATCCTACTTAAGGGTCTATCCAACAAGAAGATCTAAAAAGTGTAAATATCTATGCCTCTAACATGGGAGCAGCCAATTATATAAGGCAATTAATAACAAAAGCAAAGAAACACATTGACAACAATACAATAATAGTGGGGGACTTTAACACTCCCCTCACTGAAATGGACAGATCATCTAAGTAAAAGATCAACAAGGAAATAAAGACTTTAAATGACGCACTGGACCAAATGGACTTCAAAGGTATATTCAGAACATTCCATCCCAAAGCAACAGAATACACATTCTTCTCTAGTGCCCATGGAACATTCTCCGAAATAGATCAAATCTTAAGTCACAAGTCAGGTCTCAACCTGTACCAAAAGATTGGGATTATTCCCTTCATATTTTGAGACCACAGTGCTTGGAAACTGGAGCTGAATCACAAGAGGAATGTCAGAAAGAACTCAAATACATGAAGGCTAAAGAGCATCCTACTGAAGAATGAATGGGTCAACCAGGAAATTAAAGAAGAATTTAAAAAATTCATGGAAACCAATGAAAATGAAAACATAACTGTTCAGAATCTCTGGGATGCAGCAAAGGCAGTCCTAGAGGAAACTAGATAGCAATACAAGCCTTTCTCAAGAAACAAGAAAGGTCTCAAGTACACAACCTAACCCTACACCTAAAGAAGTTGGAGAAAGAACAGTAAATAAAGCCTAAACCCAGCAGGAGAAGAGAAATTATAAAGATCAGAGCAGAAATCAATGAAATAGAAACTAAAAGAACAGTAGAACAGATCAACGTAACTAGGAGCTGGTTCTTTGAGAGAATTAACAAGATTGATAAACCCCTGGCCAGACTCATCAAAAAGAAAAGAGAAATGACCCAAATCAACAAAATCATGAATGAAAGAGGAGAGATCACAACCAACACCAAAGAAATACAAACAATTATAAGAACATATTACGAGCAACTCTATGTCAGCAAATTAGATAACC
>NW_027819103.1:0-276 GCF_054177405.1 Leptonychotes weddellii | reverse complement strand
TTTATTACCTTATTTTGCTCAATAATAATACTCCCTAAAGTGAAGGGGCAGTTCTGAAAGGGGCAAGGATTTTTCAAATTAGTGTTTTTTGTTTATTCCTAAATTGGCTAGGAACCAAATTTATATGTTGGCTTTCTGAAAATCACTGTTCTTTTGCTTTTGTGTTTGAAGAATACATCACCAGCTGTTCGCACACAAACACACATTTTTCATCCTGTTATATTTAATTGTCTTTAGAATTAACATATGGAATTAAATAATGATTTCAAAAATTAA
>NW_027819102.1:0-276 GCF_054177405.1 Leptonychotes weddellii | reverse complement strand
TTCTATAAAAGGAGAAAGACCCCCAAGAGTGATATACAACAGAAATTTACAGGGACAATCTATAGAAACAAGGTCTTCACAGGCAACATGATGATAATTAATTCATATCTTTCAATAATCACTCTCAACGTGAATGGCCTAAATGCTCCCATAAAATGGCACAGGGTTGCAGATTGGATAAAAAGACAGGACCTATCCATATGCTGTCTACAAGAGACTCATTTTGAACCTAAAGATACTTCCAGACTGAAAGTTAGGGGATGGAGATCCATCTTC
>NW_027819101.1:0-276 GCF_054177405.1 Leptonychotes weddellii | reverse complement strand
CCACCACCATTATCACCTCCACCATCACCGCCATATACCATCACCACCACCACCATTATCACCTCCACCATCACCGCCATATACCATCACCATCACCACCTCCACCACCATCACCTCCACCATCACCACCACATACCATAATCACCTCCACCACCATTATCACCTCCACCACCACCACCATACCACCAACAACACAACTTCACTTTCTAGCAAGCATGGCTCCAGGGATTTCTTCCTCTCTCTGTCCTTCCAACCTAAGCTTAGTTACATGGTGTT
>NW_027819100.1:0-276 GCF_054177405.1 Leptonychotes weddellii | reverse complement strand
TTTTTTTTTTTTAAGGTACACATGATTCTAATGTGCAGCCCAGGTCTGAGAACCACAACTTCAACTTACATTGCTAACTGGGAGATAACAGGCAGTTTAATAAGTCTATTTCAGAGTAATTAAAGATTTTAAATCAGGCATAAAATAGACAAGAGAATCTTAGACTATTAGCAATTATCTGGTGCAAGCGCCTCATTTTATAGGTAAAGAAACTGGCCCACAGAGGGCAGACTTGGGCGGGGGGATCTATGGCTGGAGGTGCCTAACTCTACAGAC
>NW_027819099.1:0-276 GCF_054177405.1 Leptonychotes weddellii | reverse complement strand
CAAATGCTGTGTGATTGCATTTACATGAGGTACTTAGAGTAGTCAAGTTCAGAGACAGGAAAATCAAGGCAGTTGCTGGTGGCTGGGAGAAGGGGGGAGTGGGGATTGGGAGCTGTGTCATGGGTAGAGAGCTTCAGTTTTAGAGATGGAAAGAGTCCTGGAGGTAGATGACGGTGATGTGTTTGCACAACAGTGTGAACGCACTTGATGCCACTGAGCTGTACACAAAAATGGTCAAGACGGTAAATTTTCCATTATGTGTATTTTGCCACAATT
>NW_027819098.1:0-276 GCF_054177405.1 Leptonychotes weddellii | reverse complement strand
TCTGGTATCCAAATTGATACTGTAAGAATTTCTGAGCTCCAGTTTGACTCTCAGACTGTAGTTTTCTTTATCCTGAAATGTTTGGCTTGAAAAGACAACTTGGGATACTTTGTATTGCATTTCCAGTTGCTTCACTGACTCCTTCCTTGAACAAAGAAACATATGATAAAGATACAAGACTTGTCTTCTTTTTTTTTTTTAACCTTAAAGAAATATTACTTTTTAAGAAAACAATTCAGGGAGGAGAGTTAGAATATTTAATATTTAATTTTTTTT
>NW_027819097.1:0-276 GCF_054177405.1 Leptonychotes weddellii | reverse complement strand
CACTTAACTTTAATATTTAACTATTTTTTTTTAAGATTTTATTTATTTATTTGAGAGAGAGAATGAGATAAAGAGACAGAGCATGAGACGGGGGAGGGTCAGAGGGAGAAGCAGACCCCCTGCCGAGCAGGGAGCCCGACGCGGGACTCGATCCCGGGACTCCAGGATCATGACCTGAGCCGAAGGCAGTCGCTTAACCAACTGAGCCACCCAGTTGCCCCATATTTCATTACTTTCTGATAATTTAACATTTTCTCAAATTATCTTGTTTATTTG
>NW_027819096.1:0-276 GCF_054177405.1 Leptonychotes weddellii | reverse complement strand
GGGGGCAGAGGGTTGGGAACGGTTTTAGGTGAGCTGCAGGGGGAGAGAAGAGAAGAACGGAACCAAACGAGACGCTGCCCCCCCACCCCCCCCAGCCGCCGGGATGTCTGCGGGGGCGTCGTCGGTCCTTACACTTTCCAAAATCGCTCACCTCCTCCGAGGTCAGGGTTTTTTGGTGAGATTAGAAGAGCTCTCGCCTGCAGTCTGTTATTTTTAGGGGAGGGTCTCTTGAGAAGCCCTCCCTACTAATTTAGGATGCCTTAAACTGAATTCTCC
>NW_027819095.1:0-276 GCF_054177405.1 Leptonychotes weddellii | reverse complement strand
TGAATATATGAATGCATCAAATTAACACGACATACACCTTAAACATACACGATGTTATATGTCAGATACCGTTCAGTTAAAAAATCAATAAATAGAAAGCCTGGGAAACTGCTATCTTGAAAACCATGCTTCTTCGCGTCCCACTTGCGGCCTTTGCCCTGTGTGGATGTGGCCTCTGCTCTGGGGAATCCTGGAGGGAGGCCAGGTGCGGCCTCCCCCTGACCCCCATGCTTTGGGCCTTACCTTGACCAGCTTCCCTGAGGAAGGTTAACCAGC
>NW_027819094.1:0-276 GCF_054177405.1 Leptonychotes weddellii | reverse complement strand
TTTTTTTTTTAAGATTTTATTTATTTATTTGACAGAGAGACAGCAAGAGCAGGAACACAAGCAGGGGGCGTGGGAGAGGGAGAAGAAGGGTTCCCGCCAAGCAGGGAGCCTGAGACGCGGGGCTGGATCCCAGGACCCTGGGATTATGACCTGAGCCGAAGGCAGATGCTTAATGACTGAGCCACCAAGGCTCCCCGAACATTTTCTGAATTTAAAAAATTCTTTGAAACTGGGGCGCCTGGGTGGCTCAGATGGTTAAGCGTCTGCCTTCGGCTC
>NW_027819093.1:0-2628 GCF_054177405.1 Leptonychotes weddellii | reverse complement strand
GGGGGGGCTTGGATTTTGCTAAGCCATCCTCACACCTGGCCACCATGAACCCCCAGCGTCCCGCACCCAGTGCCCGGCCAGCAGTCTCTGCCATCCCGGAGTCTGCCCCCAGGGATAGAGTAAGGAAGGCGGCAATCGCCGGCCTTCAGACACAGAGCTCGGATGAGCTTGGAGGCTGATGCCCAGAGGAGGCTGCACCGGGCACAAGGCACGACCGTCGGGCCTGGCGCCAGCAGAGGGCAGCGCTGCAGAGGAGCCAGCGAAGCTCGAGGGTTAGGGTCCTGGAACCTCAAATCCCTTTCAGATACCACCGGTGAGTCACCACTGGCTCAGGCTTGAGCCCAGGGTTCCGTCGGAGGGGGCCCCCCAGAATCCGAGCCTGGGTGCCTCACCCACGCCTGGACCTTGGCTTCTACAAAGACTTGGTGGAGGGGAAAATGTGCCAAGACAGAGGAGACTCCCTCGGGGAGCACCGCCCAGAGCTTCGAGCTCAGTTCTCAAGCTTGGCAGCCAACCTCAGCGCCTCAGGGAGATCAAAGGAGGAGGAGGAGGAGGACTGCTGTGCGTCCTTGGGGCCGCCCTTCTCTCTGGGCCTCAGTGTCCCTGTCTGCGCAACGGTTTAGGTTGGACTTTGTGAACTGAAGTTTCTTCCCACCTTGTCCCATTCTGGGTCAGGTCACTTTCCTCTGAAAGCCGGGAGGATTTTGCCAATTCCCGGGCCACACCCCAGAGAAAAGCCCTCAGGTCTGTGCGTACCTCCAACCACGGGCACAGCATTTGGGACCCGGGCCCCAGCTCGGGGTCAGAATGTGAAAGGACCGAGGGTTCCGGCCGCGGCTAGGGAGCCCTATTCCTTTCCCCCCGGACCCGAACACCCAGGCAGCGGTGCGGGGCGCCGGAGGGAAGCGGAACTCGGCACAGCCTTCTAGCTCCTGCGCCCGCCGGCCCGGCGCGTCTCCGCTGAGCGCTCAAATTTTGTGCTTCTGGCCTAGCCTCAGACCCACCTGGACCGCGCCCCAGGGAAAGGGGACCTATAGGGAGCGCCCCAGTCTCAGGGCCCATTGGAAATGGGGAGCAAGGCCCGTGCGCGGAGATTGCGAAGGAAGATATTGCACGTCCCGGAGTTTCCGCGCGGCTGAACCGTGTCGTTTTCCGCGGGGCCCAGGCGAGGAGTGTGTCCGCGCCGCAGCCCCCTACCCTGCCCCGGCCCGGCCCGAGCTCGCAGGCGCCGCCCTCGTCGCGCCTGCGAGCCGCCGTTCCGCGATCTCTTTAATATTCATGGGCGTTAATAGAGAGGCCCCCAGTATATCGGTCCATTGTGGGCGGCTCGTAGGGCTTGAATAGGCCCCGGCCCTCTTTCTTCGGCGCAGCTTCCCGAGGGGCCGGGCCAGGAGTGAATGGCCCCGCTTCCCGCCCCGCGCCCCCTCCCCCTTGCGGGGAGAACATCTTTATCCCCGCCGCCGCCGCTGCCGCCCCGGCCCCCATTCACGCGGCCCGGGCTCCGGGCGGAACGAATCAATCGGCCGCGGCTCTTCGGAGGTCATCCGCGTGGCCCGGGCTGCCCCTTCTCCCGAGCCCACGGGAGTGGAGAGAGGGAGTCGGCGGCAGGCCAACGGACCCACGGACTGAGGGACACTGCGGGGGAGGGGGCCAAGCGCCGGGGAGCCCCGGGAGGGGTGGCCGGCCCAGGCAGGTGAAGAGGGCCTCAGGGTCCCGCGGCCGCCCGACACTGGCTGATTTCTACCTGTTGCCCCGCACAGAGCGGAGCGCGGAGAGAACGGGGGCCACGGCGCAAGCTCCTCTCGAGGCACCGGCGCGCGCCCCTCCGGGCCCGGCGGCAGCAGCCCCGAGCCCCGGGACTTGGGGTAGGGGGCGGCCTGGGGCTCCCCAGGCCCCGCGGCCAGGCCCGCAGAGCACTTTCGTTCTTGCCTCTGCGCCGGGGCTCAGCTCGGGGGCGCCCCGGTCCAGACTGAGCGCTTCAGCCGGGCGTGCCGAGGGGAAGCCGGGCTCCCGGCTCCCGCGCCCTCACTCAGCTGCCCCGACTCGGGTGGAGGGGGGCGCGAGCCGGTCAGGCGGGGCCCAGCGCCCGGGTCCCCGCCCCTCCCGCCCCGCGGGCCCTCCGAGGCGCAGAAAGGAGCCCATTGTCCGCCGGGAAATACATTTTTGGGGGCCGAGTGAAAGCCCGTCTTTCTTTTGAACTTTAGAAGAAAGTCTTCTGCCCTCGCCCCTCGGAGGGAGAGATTTGTCTCCCCTCCCGGGGGCCCCCGCGCGCCTCCTCCTCTCGAAACATCTGCCGGGGGAAAATCCACCCTGGAGGGCAGATCGCGCTCGCTCTAAGCCCCGCGAACTCATTAAAAAGATATTAGCGGCGGGGGCAGGTCCCGCGCAGGTATCGATCGGCCGGAATGAGCCCGAGGAAGAAAAGGCGAAGAATGCGGTCGCGCCGCGCCCCGACGCCCTACCCGGCTCCCCCGGCCCCCCGAGCCCCCTCCCCGCGGCGGCAGTGGGGCCCCCGCGTGGTCCGCAGCGACCAGTGGCCTCCCGCGGCGGCTCGCCCCCTCCCCCCCGGGCTCCTCCTGCCTCCCCGCGCCCGGCCCCTCCCGCCGCTCCCCTCCTCCGCTTGCCGCC
>NW_027819092.1:0-276 GCF_054177405.1 Leptonychotes weddellii | reverse complement strand
GATAAGCATGAATATTTGTGGGGGTAAGAAAGTCAACCAGGGATGATTCATCCCGATGAGCAATTACCTCCCGACAGTAAGGAGCACTGTGGGTTTTAATACAGGGGTGCTGTTTGGGAGCCTTCATCATTAGAGACTCTGTGGGATGCACACAGGGCTTGTAGCCCTTGGCCTTGAGGACCTCTGAGCCCCTGGAGGTGGGTGGCATGAGCTGCTTGCTCCTGAGTACAGGATCAAAGATTATTCTAACCATGTTGGCTAGCAGGTAACAGCTGT
>NW_027819091.1:0-276 GCF_054177405.1 Leptonychotes weddellii | reverse complement strand
CTTAGCCCACAGTGGAGTTCATGAACTTGGTTCCTATAAAATCCCAAATCCCACAGCTGTCTGGATTTGAGTCCTGCCTCTATCCCCCGTTCTCTGTGGCCTTGGGCAACCTAACTGCTTATGTTCAGTCTTCCTTTCTGTAAAATGGGGATAACACTAATGCCTGTTCACTGGTCATCAGGAGCGTTACAGGAGTTAACGGATATATCAAGTGCTCAGCAGGACCCTGCTCACTGTAAGCATTCAACAGGAGACAGTGGTTCCTATTATCAGCTG
>NW_027819090.1:0-276 GCF_054177405.1 Leptonychotes weddellii | reverse complement strand
TGCGGAGAATCTGCTGAGGCCGGGGCGACAAAGCACTGTCAGGGCAGAGTGTGGGGGGTGCGGCCCAGAGGAGTCATGCGGGCCTCAGGAGGGGCGTGTGCCAGGCCCACGGGGGGGGGGCCACAGGGCTGAGTCAACCACCTGGTGCACAGGTGGGGAGCACTCTTCCTCATCACGCGGCCCAGCCCCCTGCGTTCCCCAGCCTGACCCCACAGTGATGCCCCTGGAAGGAAGGATGAAGGGCAAGGGGCTGGTGGCTGACTCCCCATGCCCCAC
>NW_027819089.1:0-276 GCF_054177405.1 Leptonychotes weddellii | reverse complement strand
TCCCTCTCCCACTCCCCCTGCTTGTGTTCCCTCTCTCGCTATGTCTCTCTCCGTCAAATAAATAAATAAAATCTTTAAAAAAAAAAAAAAACCTCACTGAGGAAATAATGATAAAGTTTTATAAATAAGGGTGGGAAAAATCAGGTGAAGAGTCCAAGAGGGAGACTCCTGGCAAAACATCCCAAACTGTATTTGTGCGACGTGAGCCGTAAACTTGGCTCTGCACTTTCTAGCATCGAAACAAAAAGGGCCACAATCTCACTTACAAAATGTAGT
>NW_027819088.1:0-276 GCF_054177405.1 Leptonychotes weddellii | reverse complement strand
TGTAGACAGCATATGGATGGGTCCTGTCTTTGTATCCAATCTGCAACCCCATGCCATTTTATGGGAGCATTTAGGCCGTTCATGTTGAGAGTGATTATTGAAAAATCTGAATTTATTGTCATCACATTGCCTGTGAAGACCTTGTTTTTATAGATTGTCCCTGTAAATTTCTGTTCTATATCACTCTTGGGGTATTTCTTCTTTTATAGAACCCCCCTCCTTAATATTTCTGGCAGGGCCAGCTTTGTGGTCACATATTCTTTCAGTTTCTGCTGG
>NW_027819087.1:0-276 GCF_054177405.1 Leptonychotes weddellii | reverse complement strand
TGCAGACGCGTCCTTGGCGGCGGCGGGCCGGCAGCCTGGCGGGCCGTGTGGTGCTGCTCCTGGGCCTCCTTGTCCTCACCATCCTAGCCCTGGGGGAGGCTCTGCTCCGCGGACTCGGCCTTTCCTGTGGCCACGGGGGCAGGCGGGGCTTTCTCCAGCGTGACCCGCGAGATCCGAGCTCGCCTGCAAGGGCCCTCCCATCTCTCTTATTAGTGATGCATGCAGGTCCTCCTGGAGCGACGCCCAGACGGCCATGGGCGCGCAGGGCCTAGCCAG
>NW_027819086.1:0-276 GCF_054177405.1 Leptonychotes weddellii | reverse complement strand
GTTCTAGAGGGGAGGGGGGTGGGAGGATGGGTTGGCCTGGTGGTGGGTATTGAGGAGGGCACGTTCTGCATGGAGCGCTGGGTGTTGTGCACGAACAATGAATCATGGAACGCTTCATCTAGAACTAATGATGTAATGTATGGGGATTAACATAAGAATAAAAAAATAAATAAATAAATAAAAAATAAAAAACAAAAAACAAACAAAAAAAAAGATGAGTTTGAATTTTCAGAATTTTGTATAAATGGAAATATACAGTATAGACCCCTTTTTTTC
>NW_027819085.1:0-276 GCF_054177405.1 Leptonychotes weddellii | reverse complement strand
GATAAGCATGAATATTTGTGGGGGTAAGAAAGTCAACCAGGGATGATTCATCCCGATGAGCAATTACCTCCCGACAATAAGGAGCACTGTGGGTTTTAATACAGGGGTGCTGTTTGGGAGCCTTCATCATTAGAGACTCTGTGGGATGCACACAGGGCTTGTAGCCCTTGGCCTTGAGGACCTCTGAGCCCCTGGAGGTGGGTGGCATGAGCTGCTTGCTCCTGAGTACAGGATCAAAGATTATTCTAACCATGTTGGCTAGCAGGTAACAGCTGT
>NW_027819084.1:0-276 GCF_054177405.1 Leptonychotes weddellii | reverse complement strand
GAATGGCAATGTTCTGAAAGAGTATTTGGACCAGATATATTCTGGCAAATTTTGAGAAGAAAAAATTGCATCCTGCTACAATGTTGTACTTTAACAAAAAGTTAAAAAAAAAAACAACTTTAGGTACAATGAAAATGAGAAAAAAATAACAATTTGGGAGAAACAAGTCGAGCCAAAGTCACCATCAAGCAGTCTAAAGTAATGTCCCACATCTCAATCCATTTTTGATCTTCCAAGAGCGTCTGTAGTTACAAAAATCTTTGACATACAACCATT
>NW_027819083.1:0-276 GCF_054177405.1 Leptonychotes weddellii | reverse complement strand
AGAGAAGCAGACTCCCTGCTGAGTAGGGAGCCCGATGCGGGACTTGATCCTGGGACTCCAGGATCATGACCTGAGCCGAAGGCAGCCGCTTAACCAACTGAGCCACCCAGGCGCCCTCACTGTTGTCTTATTTTAAGAAATCGCCACAGCCACTCCCCACCTTCAGTAGCCACTACCCTGATCAGTCATCAGCCATCAATTGTAAGGCAAGACCCTACCAACAAAAAGATTATGACTTGTTTAAAGCCATAATCTTTCAACAGATTGATGGCTGTT
>NW_027819082.1:0-2629 GCF_054177405.1 Leptonychotes weddellii | reverse complement strand
GGACCCTGGGCTGGAGGAGCCGGGATGAGCGGCCCGGGCCTGGGGAGGAGGAAGCCGGAGTCCGGGTGCGGGACTCGGACCTGGAAGGAGGACCTTGGGCTGGAGGAGCTGGGGTCAGGGTGCGGGACTCGAACCTGGAAGGGGGGACCCTGAGCTGCAGGAGGGAGGTGAGGAGCCCGGGCCGCGGGCTGTTGGGGGTCAGTGGGGAGGGTGGGGCGGGATGACCGCAGCGGCGCGTAGTCGGGTGCTGTTTGTGAAGCCGGGCGCTGGGCCGACCTGTCGTGGCTGCGGCGCCCAATTTGGGTAAGGCGCGCCCGGCTGCGGGCCCCCCGCGGCCCCTGCGGAGGCAGAGGCAGGATTGGGCAGGGTCCATTCCGGCTTGGCGGTCTCGGTTTACTTCCTAGCGCTTCCTCTCGGTACTTCTTTCTCCTTGGCGGTCTCCACTGCTCCCTACACTAGTCCTTCGGCGTGGCTTCACTTTCGTATTGCAACCCGGGGCTGTTGATCACCCCTTTCCTCTGTTCCGCGAAGAAGAAATTTTGAGACTTCGTTTTCCCCTGGCGTTCCAGTCTCCGGGGTCCGCCCCCTTGTTCTCCTCTTGTTTTCTGTCCAGTATGGTCACATCTATTTTCATCTTAGGGTAAACTGATGTTGACTGGGTGGGGTTCAACCCCGAGGACGAGGCAGCACCTGGTGGCAGAGACCACATAACTCTTAGCAGGCACAATTTCTCCAATCGTGAAAACTCAATTTCCTGTCAGTGTTTCATACCTAGGAATCATTTTAAAATCGGGTGCCCTTTTAACCACAAGCCCCACATTTTTTTCTTTTTTCTTTTTTTTTTAAATATTTTTAAGTAGTCTGGACACCCACCGTAGGGGCTCGAACTCACAAGCCCGAGATGGAGGGTCGCATGCTCCACCCACTCAGCTAGCCAGGCGCCCCTAAATTCTTAATAATAGCCAGGACTTAAGACTTTTTAGGTGCTGGGCCTTGTTCGGAGTAATTTACCGAGATTTTTTTTTTCTCCTCTTCTTGCGCGCGCGCGCGCACACACACACACACACACACACACACACACAAAAGAAAATTGTCTGGAGCATCATGCTTTGAAATAAAATATGGATTTGCTGAATATATTTTAAAGCCTGGCTCATAATTGAATTCTCATCTCCCACCCTATACTTTTTACAATTTTGAGGAAAAATAGTATTTCATAGCCTTTGCTTCTAGCAAAACTTGTTTCTTTAATAATATTTATTAAGCCCTTCTTATGTTCCAGGCACTGTTCTGAACTAAGTTTTTTCTTTATCTTCCTTAATTTTCACAACACTTTCCTCTTCTACAGATGAAGAAAGTGAGTCACAGCAATTAAATAACTTGCCAGAGGTCTAGCAAGAAAATGGCAAAACTGAGAGTTCTGTAGTATTTTCTAAAACAAGTAGCGCCCCAGATCACCGCTCAGCGACTGCTGGACTACCTGCTGTGACAGGGCAGGTTTGGGGCACTTGGAGGGGGCAGTAAACAAAAGGGAGATCCCTGCCCTGTGGTTAGGTCACCAGTTGGATAAATACAGTAGACTGGGGAAGCAGCTACATTAGTTTTGGTTGCTTTACTCTGCTGCTTATCTCTTTACTTGTGGACCTGAGTTAGATGTTACATTTTCACTGCACTGTTTGCACGTTCAGCTCCACCCTTTTTTGCCTTAATAATTTACTAATAGTTCCTAGCAAAAATGACTCTTTCAACTTCTCGGCTCTTCTGCCCCCTGGTGGAGGTGTTAGTTACTGACCAGGGAAAGATTTCCCCGGTGGGACCTCTGAACAGTTCAAGGTTACTAAGGAAATATATCAGAAAGTACCTTGTTTGCTTTTGTTTGAATGACCAAGATTAATGGCAAAACTTGACCAGGTATTTGAGGCGGAGACCTTAAAAAGGGGGATTTGCAGGTAATGGCTGAGTGTCCTATTTTATGTATTAGCATTTTGGACTTTAAAACCATTTATTTTACACTCAGGAAAAAAAGCCCGTATGTACTTGTAAAGTAAAAGTTCAGGTGTTATTAGGGTATTATTACAAGCTGAAAATCACCTATGTAGTTACTCTACAGGGGTCAGATTTTGAAGGACTTTGGAATGTCAACATTTGTATTTTATTTTATAGGTACTAAAGGGAAATGGGTAATGTGTGAAAGTGTATCTTAATGACCACAAAATTCAAGGAACCAACTATAGTGGTCTGTGGTGTTGAGACAAGTGAGAGTGGGCAGAGACCATCAGGTTCTCATCAGGTTCTAGACAGGTTTCAGGAACCCTGAAGGAACTGGGCACTTGCCCAGGGCAAGATGGGCAGCGGAGGAAATGGAGGGTTTTGGGTCCATTTAACTGGTGAGTTAGAGAACAGCCAGCACGGCACTTACAGTGGAGTCTCTATTGGTTGTTGTGCTAATTTTGTTGTTTATAGCAAAGAATATGTATTAGGATCAGAAAACATTGCAAATTGTAAGGGATGGGTACCAGCACCCTCTCTGGCTAGGTGCTTGTATCCACAGTCAGTCCCCGTCTCCTCCTCCCTCTGACACGGTGGCTTTAGAGGAATTGAGTGATGGTTTATTCTTTTTTTTTTTTTT
>NW_027819081.1:0-276 GCF_054177405.1 Leptonychotes weddellii | reverse complement strand
CTCACAGCACTATGCCCTCATTTATTCATTCATATAGTCAAGAAATGCTATTCAAGGCTTATTTTATATGGAAATATTCTAGGTGCTCGAATCCAGCAATGACCAAAGTCTAGGGCCCTGCTCTGTCCTTTTCATGGTCCACTGAGGGAAGCTGTCATATAACCAAAGCTGACATCACAGAGTGGTCAGAGGTGTGTTGGGGACAGCCTGGGGATCTGCAGAAGCTAAGTGTGGGTCTCAGACCCAGCCTGGGATATAGAGACTTTGAAATTGGTG
>NW_027819080.1:0-276 GCF_054177405.1 Leptonychotes weddellii | reverse complement strand
TTATATTATGTGTACTATCCAGGCAGGAAAAAAAATGGTTAGCTACATACAATCAAAATTTAGTCTATGCTGCAAGACAGTGAAACAACATGTATGTAATTTAAAGGAGTAAAGATTATATGCAGGCAACCCACATAGATCAATGGAACAGAATAGAGAGCCCAGAAATGGACCCTCAACTCTATGGTCAACTCATCTTCGACAAAGCAGGAAAGAATGTCCAATGGAACAAAGACAGTCTCTTCAACAAATGGTGTTGGGAAAATTGGATAGCCA
>NW_027819079.1:0-276 GCF_054177405.1 Leptonychotes weddellii | reverse complement strand
TTTCAATGAGTGAAGACAATGGATATTTTCTTTCTCTTGTTCTATACATGTCACTACTAATTTATCTCTATTCTGATACAGTTCCCGAACCGGTAGAGAATAAATTCATTTCCCTGACCGGAGGGTTAAGGTGTTTATTCTGTAAGTTTATATCAGTACTTTATTCTAGAAAGATCTGAGGGTATTTTTAAAAACTGTTATTCTTAAGTTTTATTACAATGTTAGAAAAAATTAGTTAAAATTACACCAAAATCAGTTTTTAAATTCTTTTTTTTT
>NW_027819078.1:0-276 GCF_054177405.1 Leptonychotes weddellii | reverse complement strand
CTTAGCCCACAGTGGAGTTCATGAACTTGGTTCCTATAAAATCCCAAATCCCACAGCTGTCTGGATTTGAGTCCTGTCTCTATCCCCCGTTCTCTGTGGCCTTGGGCAACCTAACTGCTTATGTTCAGTCTTCCTTTCTGTAAAATGGGGATAACACTAATGCCTGTTCACTGGTCATCAGGAGCGTTACAGGAGTTAACGGATATATCAAGTGCTCAGCAGGACCCTGCTCACTGTAAGCATTCAACAGGAGACAGTGGTTCCTATTATCAGCTG
>NW_027819077.1:0-276 GCF_054177405.1 Leptonychotes weddellii | reverse complement strand
TTTTTTTTTTTTAACAAAGCATTTCTATCAATAACCTAGCTTCCAGAAGGAAATGTAGATACAGTTAAATGCCCTTATAACCTGCACCCCATCGACATATACTTGAAGCGGGCAGAGTATAATGTTCCTCCAGGAAGTTCCCAACTATCTTCATGTTAATGCCTTGCTAGAAGGAAAAACAACCTTAACTTGACAATGGTAAGGCCTCCGGTCTCCTGTGAATCTTCTTTAACATATGAAAATCCTTTTGAGGCCTCCCTTTTCCTTACCTCCCCC
>NW_027819076.1:0-276 GCF_054177405.1 Leptonychotes weddellii | reverse complement strand
GGTTTAAAATTTGGAAAACAAACAAGCAAAATAAAGCAGGCTTTTATGACCTGATGTTTTCTCATTCAATTATAAAACCATGTGTTGAGAAAAGATAGGAGAAAAGCAACATATGTCTAAGAGCCAGAAAGAATGGTAGGAAAATCAGCAATGTTTTTATTCCTTTAGAGTGAGCGATAAAGTTTATACACTGTAGGGGAAAAAAATGACCTAAAGCAGGATGGGGTTAGTCTTGTAGGAAAAAAGGCCCTGTTTCACTCTGACAGATGTGTGTGT
>NW_027819075.1:0-276 GCF_054177405.1 Leptonychotes weddellii | reverse complement strand
TTCTTACTTGCTGACCTTATTAGCCATCTTTCCAGTTTTGAATAGGTAACAATACTATAGTTTATAAAGTACTCTTTTTTTTTTTTTTTTTTTTGCAATTTATGTGTCTCATTTGATCCTCATGCAATAGTTTCAGCAATGTGAACAACAATTTTCTGAGGAAATATGGAAACTCAACTGGGTTAAACCACTTGGCCAAGTTCACATAGCTAAAAAGGATAAAAATTGGGATTTGAACCCAGATAAGCTGATTCTAGAATGATGTTCTTTACTGCC
>NW_027819074.1:0-276 GCF_054177405.1 Leptonychotes weddellii | reverse complement strand
TATATGGACTACCTTGAAGGTTAACATTTCTAGAGGATCAGACTAAGGAGCAGGGGAGACACTCATGAGTTTTACTTCTAGGAGCCCCATCAGGTTCTCACAGTGAAAATGGGAGAAAAATGCCCTCTAGTTTGCACAGGGAAACAAGAAAAGTAACCATTTTTGAAACACACCCAGGTGAAAGGAACACATTTAAAGTGAGCACAGAGAGTGTTTTCTATAAAAACAACTACCCAGCAAAGCAAAAATAAAAATTTCGCCAAAGCCTTATCTGAC
>NW_027819073.1:0-276 GCF_054177405.1 Leptonychotes weddellii | reverse complement strand
GTTCTAGAGGGGAGGGTGGTGGGAGGATGGGTTGGCCTGGTGGTGGGTATTGAGGAGGGCACGTTCTGCATGGAGCACTGGGTGTTGTGCACGAACAATGAATCATGGAACGCTTCATCTAGAACTAATGATGTAATGTATGGGGATTAACATAAGAATAAAAAAATAAATAAATAAATAAAAAATAAAAAACAAAAAACAAACAAAAAAAAAGATGAGTTTGAATTTTCAGAATTTTGTATAAATGGAAATATACAGTATAGACCCCTTTTTTTC
>NW_027819072.1:0-276 GCF_054177405.1 Leptonychotes weddellii | reverse complement strand
AGAGAAGCAGACTCCCTGCTGAGTAGGGAGCCCGATGCGGGACTTGATCCTGGGACTCCAGGATCATGACCTGAGCTGAAGGCAGCCGCTTAACCAACTGAGCCACCCAGGCGCCCTCACTGTTGTCTTATTTTAAGAAATCGCCACAGCCACTCCCCACCTTCAGTAGCCACTACCCTGATCAGTCATCAGCCATCAATTGTAAGGCAAGACCCTACCAACAAAAAGATTATGACTTGTTTAAAGCCATAATCTTTCAACAGATTGATGGCTGTT
>NW_027819071.1:0-2629 GCF_054177405.1 Leptonychotes weddellii | reverse complement strand
ATGCGGGACTCGATCCTGGGACTCCAGGATCATGACCTGAGCCGAAGGCAGTCGCTTAACCAACTGAGCCACCCAGGCGCCCACTAGAAGTAACTCTTAATGTAATCTCATTAACATTGGTTTTTCTGGGATGGGGAGAAAAACTTAAAAGAAATGCAAAAACTCATAGGTCCATTTCTGACTAAATTATTCAATAGATTATGTGGATTGTCATCCAGATTTCTTATGCAAGAACAAGCTAAATCTGAATCCTGAAAACAACATAGGAACTCTGATGGAGGTTTATGGAGTGTACTGGGTTTAGAGCAATGTTAAGGAAACCTATTTCCCTCATTCAATTTGTTTATGCAGTTTGGGTTTGCTAAATACTTCTACATATGAGGATTTCTATCACAGACATTTCTTGGTTGGTTGATTGGTTGGTTGGTTGGTTTGGGTCCTGTAATATAATCCACATAATATAATGACTGACCAAGCCCTGTACCCAACTTCAACGTTTTGCCTTCAGTCTTGGCCCTAGACTCTGAGAAGGATGTTGCCCTTTCTTCAGGAAGAACTTATTATATCTGTGTTCCTTAGTTCAGGTCACTTAGAACCAAGACAACTTAATAGTTAGTTTTGCTTTTTGAGATTGTACACTATTTCTTTTATTTTTCCAGCTATATTGAGATATAACTGACATATAACACTGTATAAAGTGTACAACATGTTGATTTGACATACTTACATATTGCAAAATGATTATAACCATAACATTAGCTAGCATCTTCATCATATCACATAATTACCATTTCTTTTTGTGGTGAGAACATTTAATATCTACTCTCTTCCCAACTTTCAAGTATATAATACAGTATTATTAACCATAATCACCATGCTGTACATTAGATACCCAGAACTTATTCATCTTATAACTGAAAGTTTTTACCCTTTGATCAACATCTGCCCATTTCCCCTACCTGGCCCCCAACTCCTTGGAACTGCCACTCTACTCTCTCTTCCTGAGTTTGGCTTTTTAGATTCTACCTATAGGTGATATCATTCAGTATTTGTCTTTCTCTGTCCAAGTTATGTCACTTAACATAATGCCCTCAAGTTCCATTCATAGTGTCACAAATAGCAAGATTTCCTTCTTTCTCATGGCTAAATAATATTCCATCATTAGATGATAGATAGATAGATAGATAGATAGATAGATAGATAGATAGATGATAGATAGATAGATAGATAGATAATAGATACTAGATAAATGATAGATGATAGATAGATGATGGATAGATAGATGATAGATACTAGATAATGATAGATAGATAATTATATATAATATATTATATATATAATCACATCTTCTTTATCCATTCATCTGTTGATAGACACTTAAATTGTTTCCATATCTTGGCTGTTGTGAATAAGGCTGCAATGAACACAAGGGTGCAAATATCTCCTTAAGATTTTGTTTTCACTTCCTTAGGATATATACCCAAATGTGGGATTGCTTAATTGTATGATAGTTCTATTTTTAAATTTTTGGGGAATCTTTATGCTATTTCCCATAATGGCTGCACTAATTTAGATCTCCATCAACAGTGCACAAGGGTTCTCTTTTATCTACATCCTTGTTAACATTGGGTAATTATCTTTTTTATAACAGCCATTCTAACAGTTGTGAGATGATATCTCATTATGGTTTAGATTTGCATTTCCTTGATAATTAGTGCTGTCAAGCCAAACACATTTTCATGTACCTGTTGATCACTTGTATATCTTCTTTGGAAAAATGTCTATTTAGTTCCTCTGCCTGTTTTTAAGTCAGATTGTTTAAGGGTTTTGCTATTAAGTTGTATGAGTTTTTTATATATTTTGTATATTAACCCCTGATCAGATACATAATTTGCAAACATTTTCTTCCATTCCATATGTTGCCTGTTAATTTTTTTATTATTTCTTTCCTACACAGAAGCTTTTTAGTTTAATGTAACCCCACCCACTAATTTTTTCTCTCATTGCTTATGCTTTTAGTATTATATCCAAAAAATCTTTGCCAAGGCCAATATTGAGGAGCTTTTCTTCCTGTTTTATTTTAGGAGTTTTACAGTTTCAGTTATGTTTAGGTCTTTTATCAATTCAAGTTATTTTTTGTTAGTGGTATAAGAAGTCTAATTTCATTCTTCTGCATGTGTTTATGCAGTTTTCCCAACACATTTTTTTTTTTTTTTACTGAAGAGACTTTCCTTTTCTATTGAGTATTCTTGACTCCCTTGTCAAATATTAGTTGACCATAAATGCAAGCATTTATTTCTGGACTCTCAATTCTGTTCCATTGGTCTATGTGTCTATTTTCATGCCAGCAACATACTGTTTTGATTACTATACCTTTGCAGTATAGTTGAAATCAGGAAGTGTGATACCTCCAGATTTCTTCTTTCTTGGGATTGCTTTGGCTATTCAAGGTCTTTTATGATTCCATACAAATTTTAAATTTATTTTTTTCTAACAGTATGGAGGTTCTTCAAAAAGTTGAAAATAGAGCTACCATATGATCCAGCAATTGCACTACTGGGTATTTACCCCAAAGATACAAATGTAGGGATCCAAAGGGGTATGTGCACCCCGATGTTTATAGTAGCAA
>NW_027819070.1:0-276 GCF_054177405.1 Leptonychotes weddellii | reverse complement strand
GGAAAGAGCCAAGATGTCCATCAAAAGATGAATGGATAAAGAAGATGTGATATATATATATCATATATATATATATCATATATATATGTGATGGATTTTTATGCAGCCATCAAAAGGAATGAAATCTTGCCATTTGCAACAACTTGGATGGAACTGGAGGGTATATGCTGAGTGAAATAAGTCAATCAGAGAAAGACATCTACCATATGATCTCACTGATAAGAGTAATTCTTAATCTCAAACAAACTGAGGGTTGCTGGAGTGGTGGGCAGTGGG
>NW_027819069.1:0-276 GCF_054177405.1 Leptonychotes weddellii | reverse complement strand
TTTAAAAGGAAAGATTTGGTTTTTCAGTTTAACAGCGCATGTACTTGAGTCACCAAAACACCTTTTGTGCCCATTGCTTTTTTTTTTTTTAAAGATTTATTTATTTATTTGAGAGAGCGAGAATGAGAGAGAGAGAGTACATGAGAGGGGGGAGGGTTAGAGGGAGAAGCAGGCTCCTTGCTGAGCAGGGAGCCCGATGTGGGACTCGATCCAGGGACTCCAGGATCATGACCTGAGCCGAAGGCAGTCGCTTAACCAACTGAGCCACCCAGGCGC
>NW_027819068.1:0-276 GCF_054177405.1 Leptonychotes weddellii | reverse complement strand
ATTGAAAATGCCTCATGTGGACACACAAAATGTGCACAGAAAAGATACACAGGATACACACCATTTAAAATCTATAGATAAGGAAATTCACAAAGTAAATATTATAAATGGAAATTTGTTCCATCTCTATCTCCAAAAATTAACATAGTCAAAAGCGTTTCTTAGGCTATTTTAATTTCGGCTAATACATTATATTCTTTAGAAATCCAAACAGAACAAATAAATGGAATAAAAAATAAAAGTCTGACCCCTGGCCCCCAACCACTGGACCCCTTT
>NW_027819067.1:0-276 GCF_054177405.1 Leptonychotes weddellii | reverse complement strand
CAACCATGGGTGGTGGCCTACTGTGGGAAAGGGAACTTGGGGCTTTGGGTGAGATGTCTGCACTCAAGCCCAGGTTCCATTATTCGTGAGCTTTGTGGGACTGAGCAAGATTCTTAACCTCTCCATGCCTCAGTTTCCTGATCTGTAAAATAGAAAGGTGATAGCTGCCTGCCTCTACTACATGAGAAACTAGATGGAATCAGTATCTTTGACAGTTTTGTGTACCTGTGGAGGTTACACATGGTCATTTCAGGCAGGTGGGCAAACTTGAGAGCT
>NW_027819066.1:0-276 GCF_054177405.1 Leptonychotes weddellii | reverse complement strand
TTACAAACTAAAAGTTCCTTGTATAATAGGAGACTAATTTTTAATGGGGCATTATCCTTTCTTAGAATAGCATCCCTTTTTATCTGCCCACTAATTCTGTAACTCACCAACAATTGACTTAGAGCTAGGACTAATGGTAGTTTAATAAATATTGTTGCAAAGCCATCTTAATAGGTTTTTATTGTTTTGAAATAAATGAGCCTTCTGGGGGTAATTGTAGGAGATAGATTTTTGTGAATCATTGACTATCGTCATTTTGTTTTTACAAGAAAAGCT
>NW_027819065.1:0-276 GCF_054177405.1 Leptonychotes weddellii | reverse complement strand
TTCTATAGAACCAAATAATAATGGGAACATAATAAATGTCATTTAATGACAATGGTGACCTTTGTATATGATAGTAAGACATGTACTACTGTTTTTCAAGGTATTCTGCACAGCCTTTACATGGGGTGATTTTTAGGATAGAATCACATTAAAGGTACATTTTTTTTTTCATTTTATTATGTTATGTTAGTCACCATACAATACATCATTAGTTTTTGATGTGGTGATCCACAATCCATTGTTTTCGTATAACACCCAGTGCTCCATGCAGTATGC
>NW_027819064.1:0-276 GCF_054177405.1 Leptonychotes weddellii | reverse complement strand
CCCTCAGTAGAGGTAATATTCTTTTTATTATTATTTTTATAATTTCTTAATCATGTTGTACCAAAAAAATCAGACATACTCTTAAAATGATTTCGGTTTTGACCATAATATTGTGAATACTTGTTTCTTTTCCATTTTCTTGATTTTGGACATTTCCAATTCTCATCCACATAGTATTCAAGATTTTTTTTATACCCAAACTAGGTATTAAATAGTACATAAGATTTTTAAGATATGATCCTGTCAGTGGACTCTTAATTCAGAGAAGTCCACATT
>NW_027819063.1:0-276 GCF_054177405.1 Leptonychotes weddellii | reverse complement strand
GTGTGACCCTCATCATTAAGGCAGAATTCCTTAAAGCTCCAAACAGCAGCTATGCATTTTATTCAGTTATCGAAATAAAAATACTTGATTTGTTCCCAGAAACTGCCATATTGTCTTATCTTTGGGAAATTAAACAGCTTTGCCTTTCCTATTTTATGCTCTCTTAATCTCTGGCATTAACATAGAATATTCACTGTGGCAAACCAGCCCTGAGGACTACAGCATATCAACAGTCAACATTCATTCCCAGCTGCCTGGAGAGTTAAGGTGGAAGGC
>NW_027819062.1:0-276 GCF_054177405.1 Leptonychotes weddellii | reverse complement strand
TCTTAAGTTGGACTAATCTAAAAAGTATTGATTGTTTCATTATGAACAATCACCTTTTCCTTTTCTTTACCTTTTTCTTTTCTTCTTTTTTAGAGGGAGAAAGAGAGAGCCAGTGGGGTGTGAGGGGAGACAGAGGGGGAGGGACAGAAGGTGAGGGGAGAGGGACAGAGAGGGAAGCAGAGAGAATCTTTTTTTTTTTTATTCTTATGTTAATCCCCATACATTACATCATTAGTTTTAGATGAAGTGTTCCATGATTCATTGTTTGTACATAAC
>NW_027819061.1:0-276 GCF_054177405.1 Leptonychotes weddellii | reverse complement strand
TGCAGCAGATCATAAGGGAAGGGAGGGAAAACTGGGAAGAAATCAGAGACTGAGACAAACCATGAAAGACTCTTAACTTTTTTTTTTTTTTAAAGATTTTATTTATTTATTTGACAGAGAGACACAGCGAGAGAGGGAACACAAGCAAGGGGAGTGGGAGAGGGAGAAGCAGGCTCCCGGCTGAGCAGGGAGCCAGACGCGGGACTCGATCCCAGGACCCTGGGATCATGACCTGAGCCGAAGGCAGTCGCTTAACCAACTGAGCCACCCAGGCGC
>NW_027819060.1:0-2629 GCF_054177405.1 Leptonychotes weddellii | reverse complement strand
TGTCCTCCAGCCTCCAGCATCTCCCACCACCTTCCCCCTGGAGCCAGATTCCTCTATCTCTGAGAAGGTCAGTGTCACCAAAAGATAACCTCTCAAGCTTTGAAACCCTTTTTGGACTGTTGGATTATTTGAAGATGGAGAAAAAAAAAAAAAGTGTTCCACACTACTAATTCCACTTGGTATTTATAGTGCAACTGTGCAGTTAGAAACCTGTAAGATTCTCATGGCACCTGGGTGACTGAGTTGGTTAAGCGTCTGCCTTCGGCTCAGGTCATGATCTCAGAGTCCTGGGATTGAACCTGCTGAGCAGGGAGCCTGCTTCTACCTCTCCCTCTGCCTACCGCTCTGTCGACTTGTGCTCTCTCTCTGTCAAATAAATAAATAAAATCTTTAAAAAAAAAAAAGAAACATATAAGATTCTAATTATAAAATATAAGTCTGATAACAAGTATCTGTCACAAGTTTTGGCTTGGCTTCTAGCCTAGACGGGCTGTTAAATGGTCAATCTAGAGGTTTCTTATACAAGTTCCAGAAAAGCAGGTTTTAAAGAGCCTCTATGGTTGATTGCCATTCTTGCTACACTTATGTAAATAATCAGACCAAGTTCTTTTTGAAACTACAATTACTTGGTGAGCAAATTAATGTTAATTTGGCTATACTTAGTAGAACTCAGGGTGATTGTAGAAAAAAATGTTTCAATAACACACCAGAGTGATTACTTGATTCCAATCCTGTTCATTAAAACCTGGACTAGTTCCTGATATTCTCTAGCTTCCTACAATGTTTGGCTATAAGTCTCAAAACTAACATTACAATTTTTCTCCCACTTTCTGAGTTGGGCTCAAACTGCCTTTTTCCCTGAAGTCCTGAAAAGTAAATACAAACAATACGATGTAAACTTCAGAAAAACCGCCAGAGCAGCTCACATAGAGACAGTCTTCGTCCCTGTTGCTCTGTGGGCCACTCAGGGATCAGCAGACACATTTGAACTACAAACCAGGAAAATCTGTCAGATTGTCACAGCTTGCTGTCACTCTATCTGAAGATATTTGAGCTTGACATCTAGAAGTCTTCTCCCCTGGCTACCCTCAGAACTTGGGAACTGCTTTATACTTTGATACAATCGTTAACCATCATTTTGTTTGTTTCCATAGAAATGCCTCTTGGTTAATACCTGATTTCTAGAACCCCAGGCCTTACTTTGAGAACACACCTGCATCCCCCGCTCCTGAAATAAGTTTAACTAAACTGGCCTATTGTCAGGAGAGTGTCAACCAAACTGAACAATCGTCTAGCCCAACTTTGGACATGTGTAACTTTGGGAAGTTTCAGAGGAGGGAAGGAACTGGCCAAGACTAGGCTGCCCCAAGTTGAGCCACTTTGGTGTGACCATTATTTTCTTAAAAGGAAAGGAAACTTACCAGATTTAGGAAAAGCTCTATACCTCCCCCAAAACTGCCTGCTTGTACCAGGAAGAGAGCTATTGGTAGGGTGTCCTCTTTACCTAAGACATGTGTCTACATAGCAGGACAACCTTTGTTTTTTGCAAACATCTCCTCTCACCTTCCTGCTAATGCTCTTTCTCCTCTTTGATCCTCAGATCCCTATCCCTCTACTTCACTCATATAAGTGTCATGTTGCTTGACTGTCTTTGGAATTCTGCATTTCTGTGTGGATTCATGTTATTAAGGCTATTAATTTTGATTTTGACCTGCATATCCACCAAAAGTCAATTTGAATCTGATTCAGCCAAATGGACCTTGAACAGCACAGGAAATACTTCCTCCCCAACACCAGGCACAGGTGACGTTTCATCAGGTGTCCGACAAGAGTAAGTAGATACATGTGTCCCTAGGACTCTTGACGAACAGTTCCCTGGGTCAGGGGCTGGTCCTATATCCTGGAAACATGAGATATAAGTCATCCTGCATCAGAGATGGGCACTCACACTGTCCCACCTTGTGGAACCCCCTCCACCCACTGTTCCCAAGCCCCCCCACCTCTAATCTCTCCTTCCCACTCACATTCTCAGTCCTTGCTTCCCCCAGGTCATGAGGACTCTTACTTTCCTCCCTATCAACCCCTTGTCCAGAACTCTTCATCTGACTGGGACAGAGTCCACAGCCCCTGCCGCGTGCCACCTACATGGTCCCTCGTGTTCCTTCATAGTCTGTGCAGAACAGGGATGCCATTATGACACATGAGATTCTGGAGTTCCCTGTGAACCCCTCCAATGCTCCGACTCCACCCCACCAACCTCACCCCTCCCCATGATCCTGAGACACAGCTTTCCATGACAACATGTTTAGCTTCTGTGTCCTCTCTCTTCCCCCACACACTGTCAGCTCCCTGAGCCTGCAGACCCTTCCTGTCAAGTCCACATATGTCCCACATCCCTAGACTAACATGGTAGGTACTCAGTAAGTGGTGTGAATGCACACTCACTGGACAGTGCTCTATCCTCCGTCAGACACAGGTGGACTCCCTGTCTCTGGTTCTCTCCTGACCTGTCACAGTGATATGGGATTGTCAAGCCCAATGGTCAAGAAAGAATTCTTGAGACATTTAAAGTTGAAAAAAGATGATTTTACTATAGCCCGGGGACAGGACCCATGGGCAGAAAGCTCAC
>NW_027819059.1:0-276 GCF_054177405.1 Leptonychotes weddellii | reverse complement strand
TTTCCGGCAGAGTCCCAGCCCCAACCTGATCCTGCTCCTGCAGAAAGTTCTGGAACATGAGTTGAATCTTGGAATTTTCCCTTGAGGCAAGGGAGCTGGGCATTCACACCCACACTAGTCAGGTGCTGGCGGTCACCCCGGAGGGGATACCCAGATGCTCCCAGCGCTTTGCACCTGCTGCCCAACCAACTCCAGGAGCCCAGGGGTAGTTCTCTGAAAAGGATCCCAAGGATGAGCCCTGAGAGCAAAGGTCAGGAGTGAGGTGGGCACACAGAG
>NW_027819058.1:0-276 GCF_054177405.1 Leptonychotes weddellii | reverse complement strand
TCCTTAAACTTTGAGCACATCCTTTTGCAACATATGAATTTTAACTTATATAATTGCAGATATTCTGTTAAAGTATTTTTTTTCTTTTAATCCACAAGGGAAAAATGTTTTCTTAAAACTATTTATCTCACTCTCACTGATATGAGGAATTCTTAATCGCAGGAAACAAACTGAGTGTTGTTGGAGTGGGGGGTGGGGTAGGAGGGATGGGGTGACTGGGTGATAGACACTGGGGAGGGTATGTGCTCTGGTAAGCGCTGTGAATTGTGCAAGAGT
>NW_027819057.1:0-276 GCF_054177405.1 Leptonychotes weddellii | reverse complement strand
TGGGTGGCTCAGTTGGTTAGGCGACTGCCTTCGGCTCAGGTCATGATCCTGGAGTCCCGGGATCGAGTCCCGCATCGGGCTCCCTGCTCGGCAGGGAGTCTGCTTCTCCCTCTGACCCTCCTCCCTCTCATGCTCTCTGTCTCTCATTCTCTCTGTCTCAAATAAATAAATAAAATCTTTAAAAAAAAAAAAAAAAAAAGAAGAACAGAATCGTCTGATGTATTTCAAAATGGTTCCTTTTCCCCTCCCCCTGCTGAAGTATCAGGGAATTGTTCT
>NW_027819056.1:0-276 GCF_054177405.1 Leptonychotes weddellii | reverse complement strand
TCCTATGTACCACCACGGTAGCAAAAAGATTGTCCTGAGTTATCTTATTTATCCTCATCAACCCTATAAAGTTAACATTGTCAGTTCCCTTTTAGCAGGGAAGAAACTGAAACTCAGAGGTAGGTTATTTGTCCAAACTTAAACAGCTAATGAGTGACTGATCTATGTTGAAAGTTTAAACCCACCCAGTTCAACCCCACAACCCAAGCCCTGTGCCATGCCTCCTCTGGGAACAAAACTTGTTCCTCCTCATCAGGAGTAAGGCAGATTTTTAAG
>NW_027819055.1:0-276 GCF_054177405.1 Leptonychotes weddellii | reverse complement strand
CATCATTACCCTGGCTCGACTGCATTCTGCTCCACTGCAATGGGCTCCATGACACCCACCCCCACTGCCCATCTACACCCACCCCAGTCCGCAAGCCTACCAACCTCCACCCTGCCGACCCCGGGAAGCCTCATCCCAGAGAGCGCGGGGCTCCTCCCTGCTGGGGCGCCAGGACCTGCTCACAGCACCCTGATGGCCCCTGCCAGCCGTGCCCGGCTCTGTCGTTACCTGCAGGTTCTACGGCTACCTCTTAAGACTCTTGAGAAAAGAGACTGT
>NW_027819054.1:0-276 GCF_054177405.1 Leptonychotes weddellii | reverse complement strand
TCTGGTATCCAAATTGATACTGTAAGAATTTCTGAGCTCCAGTTTGACTCTCAGACTGTAGTTTTCTTTATCCTGAAATGTTTGGCTTGTAAAGACAACTTGGGATACTTTGTATTGCATTTCCAGTTGCTTCACTGACTCCTTCCTTGAACAAAGAAACATATGATAAAGATACAAGACTTGTCTTCTTTTTTTTTTTTAACCTTAAAGAAATATTACTTTTTAAGAAAACAATTCAGGGAGGAGAGTTAGAATATTTAATATTTAATTTTTTTT
>NW_027819053.1:0-276 GCF_054177405.1 Leptonychotes weddellii | reverse complement strand
CTCCCATTCCCTGATTGATCATAGAATCAATCTCATGACTGATAAGAGATAAGGCTCTATCATCTCCCTAATTCCTCCCCTAATGAGCTTCATCTGGAGCTTGTTAGAAATGCAGAATCTCAGGTTCCCCGGGAGTCTCTGAGTCTGCACTGTAACAAAATCCTGGGCAATTTAAGTGTTCATCAGGCTTTGAGAAGTGGTCTAAGGAGCTCCGGATGTACAGATATTGCTGAGGTCAGTGTTCTAATTGGGTGGCTGGATACAAGCGGGGAATCT
>NW_027819052.1:0-276 GCF_054177405.1 Leptonychotes weddellii | reverse complement strand
CCTCCACCGTTGCTAGATAAGGTAGGATCTTTTTGATGAAAGACATGGGTTAGCCCAGATAAATGATGTTGCTTTTTACACACACACACACACACACACACACACACACACACCTCTTTCCCTCCTTCCTTGGGAGCTAGATAAAGACAGAGTCTTATTTCCATTGTTGAGAGGAGCACTTTACACAAAATAGAGGCTCCATAAATCTTTGTAATTGCCTTCCCCCCAGAATTACCTCCTGGACTTCTCTGGGTATCCATGAATGATGCTCTGTCT
>NW_027819051.1:0-276 GCF_054177405.1 Leptonychotes weddellii | reverse complement strand
TTCAGGATGAAGTAGCAGATGCCCTTCAAGACAGGAAACTGAGGCACAGAAAGTTAACAAATTCTCTGAGATACACAGGAATTAGGGAAAAAATCAGGATACATTCATATTTATAAGTAGTCTTCTGGAACAAATTTTTAAATTTTTTTATTGTTATGTTAATCACCATACATTACATCATTAGTTTTTTTTTTTTTTTTAAAGATTTTATTTATTCATTTGAGAGAGAGAATGAGATAGAGAGAGAGCATGAGAGGGGGAAGGGTCAGAGGGAGA
>NW_027819050.1:0-276 GCF_054177405.1 Leptonychotes weddellii | reverse complement strand
CTAAAACTAATGATGTAATGTATGGGGATTAACATAAGAATAAAAAAATAAATAAATAAAATAGAAAATAAAATTCAAAAAAAAAAAAAAGTCCGTCGTTATCAGGGTGTATTGTAACAGCATCTAGAGAAACAGAAGGAGAAGATGAAAATGCATTTTTAAAACTAAATGACTGACTCCCTTTGAGGAAGCTTCTCCCATTTACTGTCCTCCAAGGAAAGTAGGACAAATGAAAGCTCTTCTGTGAAGGACCCTGATACTTCATCAGGTTGCACG
>NW_027819049.1:0-2629 GCF_054177405.1 Leptonychotes weddellii | reverse complement strand
GGTGGGAGGATGGGTTGGCCTGGTGGTGGGTATTGAGGAGGGCACTTTCTGCATGGAGCACTGGGTGTTGAGCACGAACAATGAATCATGGAACACTTCATCTAGAACTAATGATGTAATGTATGGGGATTAACATAAGAATAAAAAAAAAATTTCCTTAAAAAAAAAAAAAAGCAAGAATGTAAAACCAATTAAAAATATGTCCCTTCAAAAACAAATTTTAACAATTTCTTTGTTAAAAAAGACTTATAGGGGCGCCTGGGTGGCTCAGTTGGTTAAGCGACTGCCTTCGGCTCAGGTCATGGTCCTGGAGTCCCAGGATCGAGTCCCACATCGGGCTCTCTGCTCAGCAGGGAGTCTGCTTCTCCCTCTGACCCTCCTCCCTCTCCTGCTCTCTGTCTCTCATTCTCTCTCTCTCAAATAAATAAATAAAAAATCTTTAAAAAAAAAAAAAGACTTATAATCCCTAGGTCCATTTTCCACCTGTAGTTTATATATTAATAAGTGATCATGATTTTAAATAGGTTAATTTTTAAGCTTTTCATATATAAATAAATGACATGGATTTTCATATAAAAATCCAGTTTCCAGTTAACCTAATAAAGTCTTACAGTGGTATCGCCTCCACAGGAATACCAAAGGATAGATGTAGTACTAGTCCTTAAAGTTTTCTGAATACAGAAGCATGAATTACTGTCACTGGACAAAATTTTGTGTATCACAAATCTAAGAATGCTTCCTAAGGAAAGAGATAGTTGGAATGGAATGGCTCAAGAGTTAGAAGAGATCTCATGAAGAAGAGATGAATGTGACTGAAAACATGATACAGCAGATACAGAACACAGAACTTGATCTAAAATATCTGGAGAGTAAGGAAAGATCTAAAGATCAAAAAAGAATTTCCCAGAGCTCCAAATATGATATAAATATGGAAAGATGCTGATAAATTATAGCGACTTCCCACTCATCTGGAAGTCAGTCATTCAGAAATCTCAACTGTCTAGATCAAAATAGAACCAAAAAGAGGAAGAAAGAGAGAGAGGGAGGGAGAGAGGGAGACGGAGAAAAGGGAGAAGAGGGAGGAGAGGAGGGGAGGGAAGGGGAGGGGAGGGGAGGGAAACAAAATAAACTAGGTAGCTAGTTGGGTCAACCACAAGTATGTGGCCAATAACAATGGGCAACAGTGCTTTACCCAAAGAACCATTGGCCAAAGGGTATTTACTACTAGCTTGACTTTTCCATCCATCTGACCTTTTTGTGAGGCCTAGGATATACCAGGTATTATTCAAAGGAGGGGTAATATAGCCCTCAAAAAACTCCAGTCTCGGGGTGCCTGGGTAGCTCAGTCAGTTAAGCGGCTGCCTTCGACTCAGGTCATGATCCCAGAGTCCTGGGATCGAGCCCCACCTCGGGCTCCCTGCTCGGCAGGGAGCCTGCTTCTCCCTCTCCCACTCCCCCTGCTTGTGTTCCCTCTCTCGCTGTGTTTCTCTCTGTCAAATAAATAAATAAAATATTAAAAAAAAAACAACTCCAGTCTCTTACACCTGAAACGAATGTAACATTGTCTGTCAACTATACTCCAATTAAACAAAGAAAAAATCTCCAGTCTCCAGCCGCCCAAGCTTCTAAGAGAGGATACTAGACTAGCAAATGAGCAAAGCCAACACAGTAACACAATGATCTCTATCATGGAGAAAATAAGAGAGTGAATGAGGAGCATATGCGGAGGAAACCTGGCCTTGGTGGGTCACGGAAGGCCCCTTGAAGACACCGTGCTCCCACCTGAGACTTAAGAAGTGGTAGGGTGAAGGAAAGAGAAGGGGCGGGAAGAGGACGAGGGGGAGAGACACCATGCACATGGCCTGAAGTTAAGAATAAGCAAAGCATGCGAGGGAAACAAGAGCAGTTCAAACAGCTGGAACATCAAGAAAGAAGGGGAATGTGGGTCACGATGAAGCCTGAGGAAAGCAAGAGCCAATCATTCAGAGGCATGTAAGTTATTTGACTTAAGTGGCAACAGAGCCATTAAAGAAATTTAAGCAGGGATATCACATCATTAGATTTTCACACTAGGATGATGACCTCAGCTGCAATGTGAAAAATAAAACAGAAGACGAGACTGGTATCAGGGAAATCAACTGGGAGACTTGGGATGAATGAGATCTAGAATAGTAGCCAAAACAGAAGCAAAAGTAAAGATGAGAGATAAAACAGGTCGGCAGGGGTAGGTTCATGAAGTTTAAAGAGAGAATAATTGCCTTATCATCATTCATTTATGTAGCTATACTGAGCACTGACCATACTCCTAGAGCCTCTTGGTGCTGGGGAAACAGACACAAACAAGATGCTTAGCCTACTCTTCTATACTCCCCCAGTGCACAGCATTGGCTGAATGATGAGAGCTGAAGAATTGGAAATAAGCCCCAGGGTCTTGTTAATGGTGGCACCGCCTAACAAGGATCTCTGCGGCTGCTTCAATCTGCTTGACATACCAAGGTGGAAGACCAAGAAAGCTATTTTTAAAAGGCTTTTATGGAAGAACAAATAAGCACAGCTTTGGGACTGAGGATCAGGTTACAGACTGCTGGGATGAAGAGGAAGAACAGAGGCTGAATTCAATATTCACAAC
>NW_027819048.1:0-276 GCF_054177405.1 Leptonychotes weddellii | reverse complement strand
AGTTGTATTCATTTCAGTCTTTCAGAAAAAGGTTACCTCTTAAATTGCTGGGATTTTCAAAATGAATACAAAGGTCTTGTAATCTAAACAAGTCTGAATATTGGCTGTGAACAGAGACCCAAAATCTTCATTGATGGCAGAATTTGTCACAATAACAAACGAATGATAACCAGCATTTTGAGGTTAAAAAAAAAAAAAAAGGAAAAGGTCAACTGGGCACCTGGGTGGCTCGGTCAGTTAGGTGTCTGCCTTTGGCTCAGTTCATGATCCCAGGGT
>NW_027819047.1:0-276 GCF_054177405.1 Leptonychotes weddellii | reverse complement strand
TCATCTGTTAAAGGGCATCTCGGCCCTTTCCACAGTTTGGCTATTGCGGACATTGTTGCGATGAACATTGAGTTGCATATGGCCCATCTTTTCCCTACATCTATGTTTTTGGGGTAAAAACCCAGTAGTGCAATTGCTGGGTCATATGGTAGCTCTATTTTTAAATTTTTGAGGCACCTCCACACTATTTTCCAAAGTGGCTGTACCAATTGCATTCCCACCAACAGTGTAAGAGGGTTCCCCTTTCTACACAACCTCTCCAACATCTGTTGTTTC
>NW_027819046.1:0-276 GCF_054177405.1 Leptonychotes weddellii | reverse complement strand
TTATTGATTTCTTCTTTCTGAAATTTCTCATTTTTTGTCTGTTTTATTATCTGAGTTAAAATTCTTGAGGCTCTTCCTCAATATTTTATGTTTTAATGTTGAGTTTAAGGAAATCCTTTTTGAAATTATGATGACTGTAAGTCATGCTGACATATTTATCAAACATATTCATAATCTCTTACTATGCAACTTTTTTTTTAGTTTTATTTTATTTTTTTATTCTTATGTTAATCCCCATACATTACATCATTAGTTTTAGATGAAGTGTTCCATGAT
>NW_027819045.1:0-276 GCF_054177405.1 Leptonychotes weddellii | reverse complement strand
CAGGTGGTGAGAAATAATTAATACATTGTATAAGTTACCTTTTACTAGATACAGATTCTAAGGTGTAGAGGGCTACATGTTAGGACAATACTTAGAGATATAGGAATAATTAAAAGCACAAATGTAGGGTCACCTGAGTGGCTCAGTCGTTAAGCGTCTGCCTTCGGCTCAGGTCATGGTGATCCCAGGGTCCTGGGATCGAGCCCCACATCGGGCTCCTTGCTCAGCGGGAAGCCTGCTTCTCCCTCTCCCACTCCCCGTGCTTGTGTTCCCTCT
>NW_027819044.1:0-276 GCF_054177405.1 Leptonychotes weddellii | reverse complement strand
GGCGCCTGGGTGGCTCAGTTGGTTAAGCGTCTGCCTTCGGCTCAGGTCATGATCCCAGGGTCCTGGGATCGAGTCCTGCATCGGGCTCCCTGCTCAGCCAGGAGCCTGCTTCTCCCTCTCCCACTCCCCCTGCTTGTGTTCCCTCTCTCGCTGTCTCTCTCTGTCAAATAAATAAATAAAATCTTAAAAAAAAAAAAAAAAGGGCTATTATTCACCAGTCCTCTATAAATTCAACAATTACAATATTAATGCTGATGACTGCAACTTTTTTGTTTT
>NW_027819043.1:0-276 GCF_054177405.1 Leptonychotes weddellii | reverse complement strand
GCCTGTCTCTCATGGCTGCAGTGAGCGGAAATGTGAAAAAGCAGCCAATTTACAGGGAAGTAGCTCCTAGTTAAATGAAGACCGATTCCAGATTTTGGAGAATAAAACAATTCCGTCACACGTGATTTAGAACATAGCAAGCAAGGACAGGTTTCCTTTAATAGTGGCAAACTGGTCCAGCTGTACAATGCATGGCTGATCTACTGCAGATAACAAGTACCAATAAAAGTGGTCAGAGGCAAAAAAGACAGCAAATAGCTTAAACTCCCTGCATAT
>NW_027819042.1:0-276 GCF_054177405.1 Leptonychotes weddellii | reverse complement strand
TCAGGGTAGGTCTCATTTAAAAAGTGACATTTGACAAAAGATTGAACTGCATTTAAGAATACGGAATTAAGACTACATGGAGCTAACAGCTTTCTCAATAGACCAATATCATCAGTTGATTCAAACAAATAAATGGCCATGTTGTAAACCAAGCCCACTTCCAAAGCTGGTTGAGAGTCTGTTGACTTGAACTGCAAAATATGCATCATTCTCATTTTATTATGCTTCTAAATGTAAATGAGTTTGAGATTTACGCCACTGCATTTTAACTCTATT
>NW_027819041.1:0-276 GCF_054177405.1 Leptonychotes weddellii | reverse complement strand
GCGGGACTCGATCCCGGGACTCCAGGATCATGACCTGAGCCGAAGGCAGTCGCCTAACTAACTGAGCCACCCAGGCACCCTAGCATTAACCTTTTGACTGCAGGATCATTAGGAGGTGGGGAGATGGGTGGCAGGGGGATCTTTGGGGGTTCAAGGCAGCAGCTTTTATGGAAATAGGTTGTTATTTTAGAGCCTATACAACTGTTCTGGTGTGTGCCAGCCAAATGTCAGCCCCACTGTGATAATGCTAGTTCGACTGACCTCGTATGGCTGTCG
>NW_027819040.1:0-276 GCF_054177405.1 Leptonychotes weddellii | reverse complement strand
CTACCTTAACCACAAAAAAGTAACAAGCATCAAGCAAAGTTGTCTGCTTCCACTTCAGCAAACAAACTAACCACCACCACACCCAGTGAAACAGGACCAACTCAACACCGTCTGTTTAGTAAAAGAAACCGTCCAGTGCTTGTCAGTGCCACACTTATTACGGACATCACACAACAGGGCTGCCTGCTCCACTTCGGGATGGCGCAGATTCAGTGGGGTGAAGGGCCCAGTGGGAAAAGCTCTGAGAAAATGAGCAAAAGGAAAATCCTCCTTTGG
>NW_027819039.1:0-276 GCF_054177405.1 Leptonychotes weddellii | reverse complement strand
TATCTTTTAGAGCATCTACACTTTAGGGCAGCTGGGTGGCTCAGTCTATTAAGCGTCTGTCTTCACCTCAGGTCATGATCCTGGGGTCCTGGGAAAGAGTCTCGCATCAGGCTCCCTGCTCAGCGAGGAGTCTGCTTCTCCCTCTCCCCCTGCCCCTCATCCGGCTGGTGCACTAACTCTCTCTCGCTTTCTCTCTCTCGAATAAATAAATAAAATATTTAAAAACAAATAAATAAAACATCTACATTTTAGGGGTCTGCTCTATATTGACTGTAC
>NW_027819038.1:0-2629 GCF_054177405.1 Leptonychotes weddellii | reverse complement strand
CCCGCTTGCCCACAGCCCTGTTCTGCGACTACTACAACCCCGAGGGCCAGTGTGAGTGGCACTACCAGCCATGCGGGGCGCCCTGCATGAGGACCTGCCGGAACCCGAGCGGCCGCTGTCTGCACGACCTGCCGGGCCTGGAAGGTAGGCTGCCACCACGCTGGCCAGAGGGGGCTGCCCTGGGGGTCCTGGCACCCTCGGCTGGGCTGGACTCTTCCCAACCCCTTGAGGCGCCTTCGTGAGCGCAGCCCCACGCGCCCGCCGTGCTGTGGGGGAGAACTAGGGCCAGGGCTGAGCCAAGGCCCCGGGCGGGGGGAGGTGGTCAGGCAGGGGGTCTGGCTGGGACTCAGGCTTCTCTGGCCTGCAGGCTGCTACCCCAAGTGCCCGCCCGGGGCCCCCATCTTCGACGAGGACCAGATGCAGTGTGTGGCCATGTGCCCAACCCCACCCCCGCCGCTGCCCTGCCGCGTCCAGGGCAAGTCATACCGGCCAGGCACAGCAGTGCCCTCCAACAAGAACTGCCACTCCTGGTGAGTCGTGTGGCCAGAGGGGCGAGGAGCCTGGAGTGTGCGCGGGATTCGGCCGGCCACCTCCTTCAGACTGGTGGGGGGCTGCCACAGCCTGGGGGTCCTGGGGTCCAGCTGGGAGCCTCCCTGTTGCAGAATGGGGGTGGGCAGCCTGAGGGATGGCAGGGAAGGGGGTTAAGCAGGAGCCGAGTCATGATGCCACCCCGAGGACCCCCTGGAAGTGTTGCCCCGGAGAGGAAATATCCATCAGAATGTCACCAGGGTGCGTGGCCTGCTAGACGCCTGCCTCCATCGCTCGGCGATTGGAAGGGGCTCCCCGAGAGGGTGTGACCTCAGGCTCCGTGTCCACCGGCCGGGCTGAGGGGCGGCTCTGGCACGGCGGGGTGCCCTACGCCCCAGACTCACTTCCTCCTTCCTGCCACCAGCGTTTGCACCGAGAACGGCGTGCAGTGTGCCTACGACTCGGAGGGTGAGCAGCAGGGGGCCTTCCTGGGGTCTGGGGACTCGGCGTCCCTGCCTGCCCGCAGCCCTAACGTGCCGACCGTCTCCTCACAGCCTGTGTCTGCATCTACGACGGACGGCGCTTCCGCCCGGGGGATGTCATCTACCACACGACCGACGGCACAGGCGGGTGCATCTCTGCCCGCTGCTCCGCAAGCGGCACCATCGAGAGGCGCGTCTACGCCTGCAGCTCCATTACCCCCACACCGCCAACCACCTTCTCCTTCTCCACGTCCCCGCTCGGTAAGGCAGACACGCTGGGCGCCGTGCAGGGCTGCCCCTCTCCCTGAAAGTCCAGGAGGGGCCCGGAGCTGGGCAGCCTGACTTCCCTGCGGCTGGGAAGGCCCAGCTCAGCCCGTCTCCCTGGCAGAGACTAGTGTCCTCAGCGGCACCACCAGGGCTGGGGCTCCCAGCACAGGGCAGAGGCCATGGGCAAAGGTACCCGAGGCCGGCCTCTGGGACGAGGGCCACCGGGAGCACCCTGGGAAGTTCTTGCCCGGCCACGGCTACCTGCTCACCTTACATTGCACTGAGGGGCAGGCAGCCCGACTCCTCTCCCTCCGCTGGGGGCATCTTAGAGCCTTGTCAGGGCTTCCCCCAGAGTGCAAGGTCTGCTCAGGGCGTGCCTGGGGAGCAGGCTTCCCCCTAAATGAGATCAGTTCACCTGTTCTTTCAACTGCTGTGGGCTCCACACCTGCCTGAGCCCGGTGTGTCCCGGGCACTTGGTGCTTGCTCTCCCCAGGCGCCCATTGTAGGTGGAGACAGTCACACCAGCTTGACATGGTGAAACCCACCAGGCTGCTGACGGACGGGGGTCAGGGACAGGGGAGGAGGGGATGCCTCGAAGACCCCAGGAGACTTAGCCCTCCGCCTTCTCTCCTGTCCTCAGTCGTGAGCTCAACACGCCCGCCCCGCACGTCCCCCGCGCGTGCCAAGAGCACGCTGCACACAGGCACAGCATCTAGTCCAGTTGTCCAGTCCATCCAGACCTGTGGGGAGGAGTGCCAGTGGTCACTGTGGCTGGATGTCAGCCACCCGGGGCGGGGCATCGACAGCGGTGACTTCGACACACTGGAGAACCTCCGTGCCCATGGGCACCAGGTCTGCACAGCACCGAAGAAGGTGGAGTGCCAAGCTGAGGGGGCCCCTGGGGTACAGCTCCAGGCCCTGGGGCAGCATGTGGAGTGCAGCCCCACGGTGGGCCTGACCTGTTACAACCGCAACCAGACGTCAGGGCTCTGCCACAACTACCAGATTAAGACTCTGTGCTGCTCCCCCTCGACCTGCCCCCCCTCCGGCAGCCCGGCCCAGACCACCTCTCCTGCAGCTTCCAGGAGGACAGACACTGGGCCCACACAGGGGGTTAGCAGGACCCCATCTGTGCCAACGGAGAGCAGAACTTCCCCAGCCACTGTCACTTCAACTGGCCCAAACACTCTCTCTACAACTAGCGAAACACCTGCTCCAGGTACCCCTACACCCGTCCAAGTTACCTCTACAACCACCCGAGGTACCCCTACACCTGCCCCGGGTACCACCACGACCACCCCAGGGACTCCTACACCTGCCCCGGGTACCACCTCAACCCCACCAGGTACTCC
>NW_027819037.1:0-276 GCF_054177405.1 Leptonychotes weddellii | reverse complement strand
CTGGGCAGTTGCATTTTGAAAAGGATTCTTCTTTTATACTGAATGGATTTTGGCCCATCTACAATCAGTGACCAAGCACACAAGAAAATCATTGATATCCCATAGCATGGGTTTATCTCACAAATTAGTGACATGTGAGTTAGTTGGTTTTAATAAACATTGGTTTTAATACTAGAATGTGAAGAGTCTCTGTTTTTTTCTTTTTTTTCAATTTTTTTTTTATTCTTATGTTAATCCCCATACATTACATCATTAGTTCTAGATGAAGTGTTCCAT
>NW_027819036.1:0-276 GCF_054177405.1 Leptonychotes weddellii | reverse complement strand
GTCACGTGTGTTTTGCCATAATTAAATATACATGTGTCCTGCTCCTCAGAGAGTGACTCGCATTAAGTCCAAGCCACGGGCACAATGTGTGGAAATGGCCTCTCTCCCCGGCTGTTTAGAAATACGTGCCTAACTGAACTTCTGTGGAGACTGGCTTGAAGACTAGATTGCATTATGGTAGACTCTGCGTCTGGCCACATTGAGAAAAGATTCAGGAAAACTGGAATTAGCCTGTTGCAAAAATGTAAAGAAAGTGAGGTTGGTCTTTCCCTCCTC
>NW_027819035.1:0-276 GCF_054177405.1 Leptonychotes weddellii | reverse complement strand
ACTTTATCTAGAACTAATGATGTAATGTATGGGGATTAACATAAGAATAAAAAAAAATAAATAAAAAAAAATGAAAGAAAAAAAAAAGATTATGTAACTTCATCACAAAGACAATGGTGATTGTGATTTGAGATATACAAGGCAAAGTTGGAGGGATCCATGCTTTCATTTTTCCAGACACACTTGCTTTCCTCTGTACTCCAAACATGATTCAACTACTCTCTGGGCATACCCTATCTATCTTTGTGCAATCTGTATTGTCAGGACCTTCACTTT
>NW_027819034.1:0-276 GCF_054177405.1 Leptonychotes weddellii | reverse complement strand
ATGAAGATTGAAAGCAGGCTACTGGAGAATTCTTTCTTTTTTTTTTTTTTTTAAGATTTTATTTATTTATTTGCGAGAGAGACAATGAGAGACAGAGAGCATGAGAGGGAGGAGGGTCAGAGGGAGAAGCAGACTCCCCGCCGAGCAGGGAGCCCGATGCGGGACTCGATCCTGGGACTCCAGGATCATGACCTGAGCCAAAGGCAGTCGCTTAACCAACTGAGCCACCCAGATGCCCCTGGAGAATTCTTTCTTGACTGGGGAGGCTTGTGTTAT
>NW_027819033.1:0-276 GCF_054177405.1 Leptonychotes weddellii | reverse complement strand
GGAGCTGTAACTGGAGAGCTGTAACGCTATAGAGCTGTACACTCATCATGCCGGAGCTGACGTCGAAGGGCACGACCATTTCCAAGAAAGGTTTCAAAAAAGCTGTAACCAAAGCTCAGAAGAAAGAAGGGAAGAAGCGGAAGAGATGCCGTAAAGAGAGCTACTCCATTTACATCTACAAGGTGCTGAAGCAGGTGCACCCCGACACCGGCATCTCGTCCAAGGCCATGAGCATCATGAATTCCTTTGTTACTGACATCTTCGAGCGCATCGCGG
>NW_027819032.1:0-276 GCF_054177405.1 Leptonychotes weddellii | reverse complement strand
GGTGATGGGTATTAACGAGGGCACGTTCTGCATGGAGCACTGGGTGTTATACGCAAACAATGAATCATGGAACACTAAAAAAAAAAAAAATAGATGGACAAAATCGCTAAATCAGATATATTCACAGCTATAGGAGCTATCATGTTCTCAGCAATACTACGTTAGGTTGGTTTTGTTTCCTCTTGACCAGATCATAAATGAGGGTCGAATAGGAGCTTAGAGATGAATTGAGAAACAATATTTGCAACGTTTAGGGAAGAAGAGTTTTATACACAG
>NW_027819031.1:0-276 GCF_054177405.1 Leptonychotes weddellii | reverse complement strand
TGGTCGAACTTTCCATTCTAGTGTACATTCAGAATTTATTCCTTTCTGAAAGTTGTGCCAGCTTCCTCTCTTCAATCCCAAATTTTGCTTCTTCCAATTACCAGGGACTATAAAGTCCAGCCTTCCTTCTTGGCCTCTTTGATTCTCCTTTATTCAGCTAAATATTGTTTTAAATTCTTAATTTGTATGTATAATACTTGACAGCAAACCCATGGTCGTGACATTTTCTTAATGATTTTTTTCTACTATAGAAATAATGCAGATAGGAAACTTGGG
>NW_027819030.1:0-276 GCF_054177405.1 Leptonychotes weddellii | reverse complement strand
TCCTATGTACCACCACGGTAGCAAAAAGATTCTCCTGAGTTATCTTATTTATCCTCATCAACCCTATAAAGTTAACGTTGTCAGTTCCCTTTTAGCAGGGAAGAAACTGAAACTCAGAGGTAGGTTATTTGTCCAAACTTAAACAGCTAATGAGTGACTGATCTATGTTGAAAGTTTAAACCCACCCAGTTCAACCCCAGAACCCAAGCCCTGTGCCATGCCTCCTCTGGGAACAAAACTTGTTCCTCCTCATCAGGAGTAAGGCAGATTTTTAAG
>NW_027819029.1:0-276 GCF_054177405.1 Leptonychotes weddellii | reverse complement strand
TTCCAGTTGCTCTGCATTCTTATCAGCAGTTGGTATTGTCAGTGTTTTGGATTTTAGGCATTTTAATGGGTGTACAGTGGTATCTCATTGTTTTTAAATTTGCAATTCCCTAATAATAATGCTGAGCATCTTTTCATATGCTTATTTGTCATCTGTATATCTTTGGTGAAGTGTCAGTTTTGATCTATTGCCCATTTTTTTAAAAATTTTTATTGTTATGTTAATCACCATACATTACATCATTAGTTTTTGATGTAGTGTTCCATGATTCATTGT
>NW_027819028.1:0-276 GCF_054177405.1 Leptonychotes weddellii | reverse complement strand
GCGCCTGGGTGGCTCAGTTGGTTAAGCCACTGCCTTCGGCTCGGGTCGTGATCCTGGAGTCCCGGGATCGAGCCCCGCATCGGGCTCCCTGCTCAGCGGGGAGTCTGCTTCTCCCTCTGCCCTCTTCCCTCTCGTGCTCTCTGTCTCTCATTCTCTCTCTCTCAAATAAATAAATAAAATCTTTAAAAAAAAAAAAAAAGTTCCCTAACAACCATGAATCATTAGGCATCATAACGAAAGGGCCAATTTTCCTGCTGTACAAAACCAGCTTTTTAT
>NW_027819027.1:0-2629 GCF_054177405.1 Leptonychotes weddellii | reverse complement strand
GCCCCTTTAATGGTATTTCCCTATATGTTTCATTTTCTCTCAAATGTCATTGAATAATTCAGTAGCAGATATTCCTAGTGATAAATGGTTTCTTTAGAAATGGCTGTATGACTCCATGGCCGCTTCACTTAAACCTCCAATTTAAAAATTAGAAACCAGAGCCAACGTGGGCTGGGCCTGAGCACTCACATCTGCTCCGGAGCTCCCCATGGAACTGATTAGACTTCACTGGGCCTGGATCTGTTTCGAACTCCTCTCTCCACCCAGTGCTTCAATGGGTGTTGATTCCTAATTAGTACTCTATGCCTATTAAATACACTATTTCCTGCAGCATTTGCTTCCGAAGGTCCCAACCTGCAACACTGTAAAACATTTTCACCTTCAGCATAGTCCATATTCCAATTTCCCCGATATCCTTGAGAGTGTTTTGTTTTTTTTTAATTTAATTTTATTATATTATGTTAATCATCATACATTACATCATTAGTTTTTGATGTAGTGTTCCATGATGCATTGTTTGTGTATTTGTTTTTTTTTTTTCCTCCAGTACAAGATTCAAGTTTAGAATCACCTATTACATTGACTTATCCTTTGTTTCAGCTCTTTTAATCTGGAACAGTCTCTCAGTCCTTTATCTTTCATGATATCTGTGTTGGTTTTGGGGTTTTTTTTGTTTATTTTATTTTGTTTAAATAGAGGCTAGTTATCTCATAGGATAGGATGTTCCTCAACTTAGGTTTGCTTGATATCTCACCATGATTACATTCAGATGTAAGTATCACCACTCAGTCAAAAACCTCTTGAATATTTTTTTTAAAAACCCAAGCCAACAGGGTGCCTGGGTGGCTCAGTCGGTTAAACGTCTGCAGGCTCAGGTCATGATCTCGAGGTCTTGGGATGGACCCCCACATCGGGCTCCTTGCTCAGCGGGGAACCTGCTTCTCCCTCTCCCTCTGCCTGCCACTCCATCTGCTTGTGTACTCTCTCTCTCTCTCTCAAATAAATAAATAAATAATTTAAGAAAAGAAAAAAGAAAACCCAAGCCAATGGTTGGTTTCTGCCTGGCTTCCAACAAAAGAGCACTAAGTGCCTATGCAGATATTTTGGAACAATTTAGCTCAGGTTTTGGTTCTTAAACTACAGATACATTAGAGATCTCCACGGTGACAATGTGAATTTACCATATCGTTTTGGAGTTAGTTTTGGGCTTTTCAGTTCTGTTAAAGGTCACAAATTCGTCCCTACTTCTAGATAACCATTTTAGTTCCCATTTACCATCCCTGCTCCTCTTATACTTTAATTTTTCAGAGCCAGTTGAACTTGAACACCACTGCAGGCCTTGCTGGGGGAGTGTGATTCTATAGGCTATCATAAGGAGAGAATATTTCGTTCTTGTCATTTTATGTATTTCCAATTATCCATTATTAAAAACCAAAGCAACATATATGAGTGTGCATTCTTGGAGTTTCAAAAATCCACCTAGTATAATTGCCTATAAGATTTTTTTAAAGGTTTTTTGTTTTGTTTTGTTTTTTAATTTGAGAGAGAACACAAGCAGGGGATGCAACAGAGGGAGAGGGAGAAGCAGACTTCCCACTAAGCAGGGAGTCCAATGCGGGGCTCCATCTCAGGACCCTGAGATCATCACCTGAGTCAAAGGCAGCCGCCTAACCAACTGAGTCACCCAGGCGCCCCAAGATTTTTTTTTTAAGAGCAAAATGCTCAATGATGGAATGCTTAGTTTGTTAGCACTATGAGGTTTAGCTACATGAATTGCGAGCTAATGAAGAATATATCATTTCAAATCGTGGAATCCACACACATGTATTTATATATTTATCAGGATCATAAAAATACTGCAAAACAGAAAAGAAAGTCAAAAAATCAGTTGCAAGTAAAGCATTAAGTAATAACATCAACTTATTCATTTTTAAATATTCAAGCATATTTTAAAGTAAAACCAGACTGCTAGTCAGTTCAAATCCCTTTATTCTAAGTAAAGCTCCTTATTTTTATTTATTTTAATCAAAATTATACACTCAGGGTATCATTATCCATAATTCAAAATTATTTTACAAAGGTATATAACAAAAATAAATAAAATTAATTATTCTCATCTGTAAACCTTGGTCATTATGGAATAATGATAATCATCACAATGTAGAATTGTAAAACATTTAAGAATCCTGATAAATTGATTCATGATAGTGCATGCTGAAAATCAAGGAGGTTGGTAGTTAAACTTTTAGACCATTTCCCCCCCCTTTTTTTTTTCATTTTTGCTAGAAATCAGCGCCTCTAGAGTAATAATTTCTTGGATTTTTCTACAAATATCTGAAGATATAAACCCTACTTCTTCCATAGACTCTGAGGTCACTGACCTCTGGCCTTGGGACATGCATGCTACTTTCTTGGCCTGGACTCTTCTTGATACTCTTTCTGTGGACACTCATGCTTTCCATCTTTCAGGTTTTGGACCACATATCATATCCCTTAGAGGACTTTCCTTGTTGTCCTTCCCTTATTCGCTCACTGTTCTTTATAATTTTTTTGATCACAACTCAGTCTTTACAAGTTTTCACTACACATTTCTTTCTCCCTTTCCTTTCTTTCCCCCCTTTCCCCCTTC
>NW_027819026.1:0-276 GCF_054177405.1 Leptonychotes weddellii | reverse complement strand
CACTGGGTGTTATACGCAAACAGTGAATCATGGAACACTACATCAAAAACTAATGGTGTAATGTATGGTGATTAACACAACATAATAAAAAAATTAAATTAAATTAAAAAAAAGAAGATGTGTGTATAAACAGACACATACATACGCACATACAATGGACTATTACTCAGCCATCAAAAAGGATGAAATCTTACCATTTACATCAACGTGGATGGAACTGGAGGGTATTATGCTGAGTGAAATAAGTCAATCAGAGAAAGATAATTATCACATGGT
>NW_027819025.1:0-276 GCF_054177405.1 Leptonychotes weddellii | reverse complement strand
GCCTGGGTGGCTCAGTTGGTTAAGCGACTGCCTTCGGCTCAGGTCATGATCCTGGAGTCCCGGGATCGAGTCCCACGTCGGGCTCCCTGCTCGGCAGGGAGTCTGCTTCTCCCTCTGACCCTCCCCCCTCTCATGCTCTCTCTCTCTCTCATTCTCTCTCTCAAATAAATAAATAAAATCTTTAAAAAAAAAAAAAAAAGGATAGAGGGGGATAGAAAGAGGTCATGGATTTAGTTTCTAGATTTATGACCTGGACAACTGGATAGATGGTGAAAG
>NW_027819024.1:0-276 GCF_054177405.1 Leptonychotes weddellii | reverse complement strand
GACTCGCCCAAGGCCACCGGCCTGGGCACAGGCTGACCAGGGAATTGAACTCAGGTATTCCTGGCTGCAAAGCTCCCCTGCTTCGTGCATGTTATATAATACACTGTCATAAACATTACACTATCACTTATAACGATAATTCTCAATGTGGCAATTCACCAACCAGCTGCACCAGAATCACATGGGAAGCTTTTTTTTTTAATTTTTTTATTCTTATGTTAATCCCCATACATTACATCATTAGTTTTAGATGTAGTGTTCCATAATTCATTGTTT
>NW_027819023.1:0-276 GCF_054177405.1 Leptonychotes weddellii | reverse complement strand
TAAATTTTCTCCATTATCAATAGCTTTTCTATTTTATTTTCATTTTCATTTTTATTGAATCCTTCCTTCTACCTCCCTTGTGTTTAATTTGATCTTCTTTTTGTAGCTTCTTAAGGTATAAACTTAGGGAATTTATTTTAGATTTCTAACATACTTTTCAAAAATAAGTATAAAATATTTTTAAGTTTCCCCTCTGTTTTCTTCTTTGGGTAATTTAAAAATTCATTGTTTTAATTCCCACGTATTTGGGGATTTTAGAGCTATTAAATTAGTTTT
>NW_027819022.1:0-276 GCF_054177405.1 Leptonychotes weddellii | reverse complement strand
TTCAGTTGGCTATTTTTGAGATTTTCCTTGCTCAGGGCCACTTCCCATCTCATACGGCAATAGCCACTTTTCCAAAGGGAGGTTTTTACTCCTTAAGCTCAATGAAACTACAACATTTACTCATCGCCTTCAATTTGTTGGAGGAAAGTAACATACTTAAAGAAATAATTGGCTTCCTGTTTTTATCTTTTTTTTTTTTTATTCTTATGTTAATCCCCATACATTACATCATTAGTTCTAGATGAAGTGTTCCATGATTCATTGTTCATGCACAAC
>NW_027819021.1:0-276 GCF_054177405.1 Leptonychotes weddellii | reverse complement strand
GGCTCCCTGCTCGGCAGGGAGTCTGCTTCTCCCTCTCCCGCTCCCCCCTCTTGTGCTCTCTCTTTCAAATAAATAAAATCTTTAAAAAAAAAAAAAAAAAAAAAAGAACATAGAGGACTGGCTGGAAGAGAAAGAACTTCAGACTTGTCGATAAGCTCTGTGTGCGATTTGAGCAAAACTTCCAGGGGATTGTGAGAAAATCACCTCCACACCTACCCCCTCTACTCTCTCTTTATCATGCACATATGCACACATTCCTCTCTTTCTCTCTCTAGT
>NW_027819020.1:0-276 GCF_054177405.1 Leptonychotes weddellii | reverse complement strand
CTTTGAACTCATGTCTCTACCCCCTATAGACCACAAATGATGTAATGGTTTCTTTGCTCAATACAGGGATGAGGAAGAAATTAAGTCCAAAACAAACCTTTGCTTGGGAGCCCAGAATCCACATGGAAGCCACCCGGTTTAGTTTGGAGTTCAAACTGCAGTTCATTCAGCCATCCCACAAGCATCTTTTTTTTTTTTTAAAGATTTTATTTATTTATTTGATAGAGAGAGAGACAGCGAGAGAGGGAACACAAGCAGGGGGAGTGGGAGAGGGAG
>NW_027819019.1:0-276 GCF_054177405.1 Leptonychotes weddellii | reverse complement strand
TCTCCACTCCCTCTGGGATTCCAATTATTCTGACATTGGAACGCTTCATGGTGATTCTATTTTCTAGATTTTATTTTCTGATTCTATTTTCATGGATTCTGAGTTGTTTTTCCCTGGACTCCCCTTTTCACTTTTTATCTATTATATTGTCTTCCAGGTTGCTTATTCGTTCTTCTGCCTCAGTTACCCTAGCTGTTAGGTTGTCTAGATTGGATTCGATCTCATTGATAGCATTTTTAAGTTTTGCCAATTCAGCTTTCATTTCTGCCCTTAGAG
>NW_027819018.1:0-276 GCF_054177405.1 Leptonychotes weddellii | reverse complement strand
CTCTCTCTTCTTCTTCTCCTCCCTCTTCTTCTCCTTCTTCTCTTTTTCTCTCTCCCCTCACCCCTCCCTCTTCTTTTTCTTCTGATAATAGCCATCCTAACAGTTGTGGGGTGATATGTTATTGTGGTATTGATCTGCATTCCCCTGATGATTAGTGATGTCGAGTATCTCTTTATATACCTGGTGGCAATTTTTTTTTTATTAATTTTTATTCTTATGTTAATCCCCATACATTACATCATTAGTTTTAGATGAAGTGTTCCATGATTCATTGTT
>NW_027819017.1:0-276 GCF_054177405.1 Leptonychotes weddellii | reverse complement strand
GGCAGAACAGTCTAAGCTGCTCTCAGCTGAGCCCTGTGGTGCCCCCAGCCCTGGTGGGCTCCTCCTTGTGCCCCAGTGAGCTTGCAGCGTGGGTGCAGACTGTCCCACCCGTAGCCTGCGGACCAGCCCTGGGCTTGCCCTGTCCACACAGCAGGATAGCCTCCCAGTAGAATCATGTCCTCCTTTGGCTCCATCCATGACTCGGCTCTAAATAATCTGACGTCAAATCGCATGTTTGGAGGGCGGTGTATCTGAAGGGCGCCGTGTCCCGGGTCC
>NW_027819016.1:0-2629 GCF_054177405.1 Leptonychotes weddellii | reverse complement strand
GAATTCCTCATATCAGTGAGGTCATATGATACATGTCTTTCTCTGACTGACTTATTTCGCTCAGCGTAATACCCTCCAGTTCCATCCACGTCGTTGCAAATGGCAAGATTTCATTCCTTTTGATGGCTGCATAATATTCCATTGTATACGTATACCACATAAGAAGGAGAATTTTAAAATCATTTCTGCATGCAGCAGGAATGCTTAAGTTTGGCGACCTCCAGAGAGTGAGTCCTGAGGTCATATGGTGAAGGGAAACAAGGCGTGGAGGTTTCCCAGAGGAAGAACCCAGGAGAAAGGAAGGGGTTCAGTCTTCTTTTCTCTGTGTTCAAGGAATGGCTGGGTACATGGCTAACTCAACCTTCTATACCAAATTTTCATAAGAAATATACATTAATGTGTTACTAACCTTAAATATTCAAGATATTAAGAATATTCCAAACTGCCATGCAGATGCCTGAGTTTCCATTACTAGAGATGATTTCCTACTATGGGAGCACTTTTAGCCCCATGATTCCCGGGATTTCAGGTACCAGTTTATCATTTGTAAGGCTTCTGATTGGAGATGTTAGCACCATTCTGAAAGCTCAGTTTTGGCCTCAAACATGATCTACTTTTTTTTTTTTTTTAAAGAAATGGAATATAAGACCAAATATCGGTTGATTGAATCTCTTTGGCCATTTCACCTAAACATGCTGTAGTGTCCTATATAAGGGCAGTACATTCTTTTCTAATGTCAGAAAAGTGAGAATATTTTGTCCCATGTCAAAGACAGACTAGGGATAATTGTAATCTGTCGAAGACTAAGAAAGAGGGCGGAAATCCGAGTCTTAGCCTATGGTAATTTTCGATTTTAAAGATGATAGGCAATCTAGCTCAAAAGCCAGAATGTACCCTGCAAAAGGGACTGAGAGAGGCAGTACCTGCTGGAGCTTTGGACAGGCTCCCACACATTCTCTACGGGGATGGTCCTCTTCTTCAGTGATGAAGGTTTGGGAGTTTGTAACGCTAATGATGTGTAAATGCATTTTCAGCTATTTTATTAAGCTGGCCTTTCCAGGTTCATTATCATTAATATTTATGGCTGGGATATGTTCCTCCAGAGAGTCTGCAAATAGCTCTCCTATTGTTTGGGTAAAATTTGTAGCAAGTTGGTCTAAGGGGAGGCCCCAATGTGTCCAGGCTTGTACTTCTCATAGGAAATGAAAGCTTTGGCAATGGTTTTGTGTGGCTGTTGCTCTTTAGTCTATGGGTTCAGGCATCTTTTCAATAGTGCTAATTAACTATGCTGTTATGAATCCAAGGGGGGAATGTGAATGTCTGTGTGCTGGAAGGCAGAGAGGGGTGGTACAAATTCCCCAAGATCATATCCTCCTTCGTTGCAATTGGTGTTGGCCAGTTCTACATTTTGTTGCCATGGTCTCTGTCTCCATCAAAGGGTTACGGTGTCCTCTGGATGCAGAAGTGCAGCCAGAGTTCCCTGCCCAGTAAGACAGAAGAGTCTTCTTCCCAGGAAGAGCCCACACAGAGACCTGGCACTTGCAATGGTGTCACCTGCACCTGCCAGAGATTTCCCACTCCTACATCTCAAATGGGGCTTGAAATTTCTGGCTGGGCCAGAAGGAAGGAAGTGGCTTTACCACTCAGCCATGCACCTGCTGATGAGCTCTGGGTGGGCTGGGAAGCTATGGGGAGATGACAGATTTAGGTATTGGAATCAAATGTTACCTCTGGCACATTTTATAACAATGAGCTAATTTTTACTTCCTAAAAACGCTTTTTTGGGGGGAAATGTGGAGTAGGTCTCACAAGAGCATAAGCCCTCTGAAGAGATGATAAGCACCAATTCCATAGGCAAGATCAGTCCGATATGAGCCCATATACCCAATTCCTGGAAGACACCTGACCCATGTTTCAGGTGAAATCCTCACCTGTAAAATTGAGGGCTTGGATAGATCATCTCTGTGGTCTTTTCCCTCAATAAAGCATTTTCTTGCCATTTGGATTCTAACAAGGCCTTGTTTATGTTTGGAACTGCCAGCGGATGCTGAAGCTGTCCCTGGGTGAGTGAGTTATGGTATCCACACCTCACTGGGCTGAAGGATGAGGTTGGGTCCAAGGTGGTATATCTGGTCTCCAAGTCATGGCATGGAAGGAAGGGAAAGCCTGTGACTGAGACCTTCTCTTGGGCTGAATTTCCTCTACTTACAGGCTGCATCTGGGTCCAACTGGGAGGGGCTACAGGCTGGGGAGCAGGTTGCACTGGGGACTCTGCAGAGAGGAAATACAAATTTGATCCCACCTAGAGGTGAAAAAAAGAGAACGGGGTTCTAAAAACAGCTAAAAATTAAGAGACACGGCAAACAAATGCAGCATGTGACCCTTGATAGAACCCTGGATTTCAAGATACGTCCCCAAAGGCAAGGGAAACAAAAGCAAAAATGAACTTTTGGGACTTCATCAAGATAAAAAGCTTCTGCACAGCAAAGGAAACAGTCAGCAAAACAAAAGGTCAACCCACGGAATGGGAGAAGATTTTTGCAAATGACACTACAGACAAAGGGCTGATATCCAAGATCTATAAAGAACTTCTCAAACTCAACACCCAAAAAACAAATAATCAAGTCAA
>NW_027819015.1:0-276 GCF_054177405.1 Leptonychotes weddellii | reverse complement strand
GGGCAGGACCACCAGGCTGTAGTTCAAGCCAGAATATTAATCTCCAGGAAAACAGTTGATAAAAGCAAGGCTGGGTTTTCCCATTACACAGACTAGAGTTAACAGGCAAGGGACTGACACATAGAACAGCATAGGGATCTGGTTACCAGACCTGAGAGTCACCACATTCAATTTAGCATCACAGCCTCAATCTTAGGCACCATCTGCAAGCAAAGCCTGTCTGGCAATATAACTAGAAGTTTACCCAGGATCTCCTTAAGCCCTTCCTTACCAACT
>NW_027819014.1:0-276 GCF_054177405.1 Leptonychotes weddellii | reverse complement strand
GACTGAGCCACCCAGGCACCCCTGATAGTTCCATTTTCTTATAGAGCACCTCTCCCCAAATGTGTATAGTCTCAGCAAGAGAGCAATTTGGGGCAGTAGTCTCCAAGGCAAAGGGCAGATCCTTCCTCTGATTCCCACCACCACTCCATTTACCCCAAAAGCCAGGTGGACCGAATCTCAAGGAACGAGGGAACAGATGATGGTTTTTTTTGTTGTTTTTTTTTTTGTTTTTTTTTAAAGATTTTATTTATTTATTTGACAGAGAGAGAGACACAG
>NW_027819013.1:0-276 GCF_054177405.1 Leptonychotes weddellii | reverse complement strand
GCTGAGCAGGGAGCCCAAAGCGGGGTTTCTATCCCAGGTCCCTGGAATCATGACCTGAGCCGAAGGCAGATGCTTAACCAGCTGAGCCACCCAGGTGCCCCTAAGCCACTGAATTTTTTTTTTTAATCATTTCTTAGGCTGTGTTTTTTTTCTTTCTTTCTTTCTTTCTTCCTTCCTTCCTTCCTTCCTTCCTTTCTATCTTTCTTTCTTTCCTTTCTTTCTTCTTATGTTAATCCCCATACATTACATCATTAGTTTTAGATGAAGTGTTCCATG
>NW_027819012.1:0-276 GCF_054177405.1 Leptonychotes weddellii | reverse complement strand
TTTGACTCCTTAAAAGCTTAACTACTATTAGCCTATTGTAGACTGGAAACCTTACTGATGACATAAACAGTCAATGAACACATACTTTGTATGTGACATGTATTAGATACTGTATTCTTACAATAAAGCAATCTAGAGAAAAGAAAATGTTATTAAGAATACCATAAGGAGGGGCGCCTGGGTGGCTCAGTCGTTAAGCGTCTGCCTTCGGCTCAGGTCATGATCTCAGGGTCCTGGGATCGAGCCCCGCATCGGGCTCCCTGCTCCGCGGGAAGC
>NW_027819011.1:0-276 GCF_054177405.1 Leptonychotes weddellii | reverse complement strand
TAGAATATCGCAGGTGGTTAGTTTTGAAGTACAAAGCTGGGAGCCATGATTCTGCAGGAAGATATCAGAGGATAAACGGCAGCAGGAGGGTGCCTGGCCATGGGGATCCTACAATGCTGGTGAACGACAACCTCCCTCCATGGGGTCAGGCACAGACTTGCAGACCGGTAGAGGCGGGGAAAGGACTTTAGGGCAGCCCGTGGGGCAGAAACCTGGAGCGGCGGGGTCAATCGCACGCAAACTGAGAGTGGCTGGTGGTTTTAGAAGCACAAAGGG
>NW_027819010.1:0-276 GCF_054177405.1 Leptonychotes weddellii | reverse complement strand
TCCTTTCTCTTTGTTTTTAATATGTGAGCTACAGCTGAGAGCTACTTTCTGTATATTACTGGAATCTCCTCAGGCACGGTTGGGTGAATGCAGAGAGAAGGAAAGACAAAGAGAATTGGTGGGGAGGTGAAGCAGTGTAGAAAAGGGGATGAAGTCAATACCCTCTGAGTTTGGGGCTCCAGGGATCAGGAACCAGACCTGGGAAGGTAAAAGGTGGGAGGGAAGGTATAGATAAAGGAACATGAGATAAATTAAATTAGAGCAAGTCTAAACATT
>NW_027819009.1:0-276 GCF_054177405.1 Leptonychotes weddellii | reverse complement strand
GTCATGTACTGAGGCTTCACAACCATGTTTTTCATGGGGCACAATTGTGCCTCTATTTTACAGAAGACAAATGAAGTAACTGTCTCAGGCCTCACACTCAGGGAGCAGGCCTTGAAATCAGGGCCTGAAGACAGAGGGGGTCATCACCACACTGCCACTCAGTTGGGAAGGATACGTGTCTGATGAAGGAGCCATGACCACACCTCTCTGCCCGCGACACAGCCCCCCTCTCTGGGTCTCAGGTACAGTCCCAGGAAGCTTAGTCTAACAGGGGGC
>NW_027819008.1:0-276 GCF_054177405.1 Leptonychotes weddellii | reverse complement strand
CTTAGCCCACAGTGGAGTTCATGAACTTGGTTCCTATAAAATCCCAAATCCCACAGCTGTCTGGATTTGAGTCCTGCCTCTATCCCCCGTTCTCTGTGGCCTTGGGCAACCTAACTGCTTATGTTCAGTCTTCCTTTCTGTAAAATGGGGATAACACTAATGCCTGTTCACTGGTCATCAGGAGCGTTACAGGAGTTAAGGGATATATCAAGTGCTCAGCAGGACCCTGCTCACTGTAAGCATTCAACAGGAGACAGTGGTTCCTATTATCAGCTG
>NW_027819007.1:0-276 GCF_054177405.1 Leptonychotes weddellii | reverse complement strand
TTCAGTTTTTTCACGTTTTGTGTTCTCTGAGCCTTCTCCGTCCATCCCACTTCTGCCACCACTGCCCTGGCTGGGCACCTCCAACCATTTACTCATCCACACTGGTTACTTTGATTACTGGGCTCAGCACCCTAACTCTAGCACCCGAAATAATGCAGGCCCAGAGTAAGTTCTACATATTGGTTGAACAAACAAGTCATGAGCAATGGTATTACTTTGTAAATACTCATCTGTAGGTCTGTCTCCCACCCAAGAGTGAAAGCACCTTCATTCAGG
>NW_027819006.1:0-276 GCF_054177405.1 Leptonychotes weddellii | reverse complement strand
GGGGTCCAGTGGTTGGGGGCCAGGGGTCAGACTTTTATTTTTTATTCCATTTATTTGTTCTGTTTGGATTTCTAAAGAAGAATATAATGTATTAGCCGAAATTAAAATAGCCTAAGAAACGCTTTTGACTATGTTAATTTTTGGAGATAGAGATGGAACAAATTTCCATTTATAATATTTACTTTGTGAATTTCCTTATATATAGATTTTAAATGGTGTGTATCCTGTGTATCTTTTCTGTGCACATTTTGTGTGTCCACATGAGGCATTTTCAAT
>NW_027819005.1:0-2629 GCF_054177405.1 Leptonychotes weddellii | reverse complement strand
GTGATAAATCAACTGATTTGTCTCTAACTTATCCCTCTCAAAAACAAAATTTTAAATAATTTAAATAATAAGATCTCCTAACACTGATGCTCTGAAAGGAAAAATGGCAAATATCTAATTTCCAAATATTGCCTAGGTCATCTGGAGTCTGAAGAACAGAATGGTGGAGCTTCTCATCAAGCTGCAGATCTTTCTGTTCCATGTGATCCATATTCAATGTGGAAGGAGAAGGTGTCTGTGACCTGGATCCCAGAGCCGAATGGGTGGGAGAAGCACTTTCTGAACCTGTAAAGACAATTTTATAAAAATTACCATAAAGAGGATATTCAATGCACTCTACCTAAGATGTAATGCTTAAAACTCCAATAAAACACAACTGAACAGCATCAAAGGATAAAACAGGTTATAAATTGGCCAAAGAGGTAAATAAAATCATAATACAGTACAAGATTTTGTATCTAGGGGTCTCATTTGATTTCTTCCATGGGACGCATCTGGAATCAGAACTGGACATACCAGTTCATAGAAGCCATCAGTGAGAGTGAGAATGAATGTCTACTCCCATTCCTGGTCCAGCTACAGAAACTCTAGGACCCACTGCTACTCTATTTCACTTACTTCAGACTTGGAGCAATTCAAGAGAAGAGGACCTTGCTCACTGTGGCTCACTGTGGCTCTTTACATGCTATCATTGCTGGCCTGGTGTCCAGTGGTCCCTGGAGATCCCCAGTCTTCAGTCTCTCCCCCACCACACACATATATTCCCTCCTTCCCAATCCATTCTTCGTAAGGCAGCAAAAAAATTAAAAATCTAATCTGATGGTACGCCCTCATTTAAAATCCTTCTATGGATTTTATGGCTCTTTACTGGCCACAGCATAAGCCCAAACTTCTTAGTGTGTGGTTTTCCAGTCTTTCTGTAACTTTCTTACAGCTCCATAATTCCCCTAGTAACTTTTAGGTTCTAGTCATAGAAAGTAAACTGCTGGTATTTATCAGAATATGTAGTATACCTCTGGCCTTTTCCACATGTTTTTCCTTTGCATGGACCCCTTATCCTGTTCTTATAGGTCTGGTTAACTTTTTATTTTTCAGGTTTCACCTTAGACAGCCCTTCCTGAGAAGCCTACCCAGCACTGACGTATCCAGGGTAAATAAGTAGCCTCCACTATTTGCACTTGTACCCCCCCTTATACCACTTATCACACTGACCTGAAACTGCTCAGTTTCAAATACCTTCACTAGTGCACATACTCTGTAAGAACAGGGATTGAGTCTGTGTTACATACTGACACATTGCCAGTACCTGGTACAGTGTCTGGCCCAGAGCAGAAGCTCCTGTTAAATTATGTATAGCATAAATTAATACTATATTGAACAATTTGTGGTGGTTGTATGGGAGTGCTACTAGTACCAAGCAAGCCCCTAAAATATTAGGTCTTTCCAACAAAAAATCAATAAAGAAAGATCAGCCTTAAATGACACATTAGACCAGATGGACTTAACTGATATGTACAGAACAATCCATCCAAAGCAGCAGAATACATATTCTTCTCAAGTGCACATGGAACATTCTCCAGGAGAGATCACATATTAGGTCACACAACAAGTTTCAATAAATTCTACAAGACTGGAATCATATCAAGCATCTTTTCTGACCACAACACTATGAAGCTAGAAATCGACAACCAGAAAAACTATAAATATATGGAGACTAAACATGTTACTAAATAACTACAGGGTGGGACGCCTGGGTGGCTCAGTTGGTTAAGCGACTGCCTTCGGCTCAGGTCATGATCCTGGAGTCCCTGGATCGAGTCCCGCATCGGGCTCCCTGCTCGGCAGGGAGTCTGCTTCTCCCTCTGACCCTCCTCCCTCTCATGCTCTCTGTCTCTCATTCTCTCTCTCTCAAATAAATAAATAAAAAAAAAAATCTTAAAAAAAAAAAAATAACTACAGGGTGAATGAAAAATTAAAGGAAAAAAAATACCGAGAAACAAATGAAAACAGAAATATGACATACCAAAATCTATGGAATGCAGCAAAAATGGTTCTAAGAGGGAATTTCATAGCAATACAGGCCTGCCTCAAGAAAAATCTCAAACAATTTAACTTCACACCTAGGGAAACTAGGAAAAAAAGAACAAACAAAGCCCAAAGTTAGTAGGCGGAAAGAAATAATAAAGATCAGAGCAGAAATTAATGAAACAGAGACTAAAAAGACAATAAAGAAGATCAATGAAACTAAGAATATTCAACGCCCTCTACCTAAGATGTAATGCTTAAAACTCCAATAAAACACAACTGAACAGCATCAAAGGATAAAACAGGTTATAAATTGGCCAAAGAGGTAAATAAAATCATAATACAGTACAAGATTTTGTATCTAGGGGTCTCACTTGATTGATAAAAAATAAGAGTCTGGTGTAAACCAATGAAATAAAACAAAAAACACTGCAGTTTTAACCATCACTGTTAATATCTCCCTACTCTACAGAACCTTCATTATATAGTGATAAATCAACTGATTTGTCTCTAACTTATCCCTCTCAAAAACAAAATTTTAAATAATTTAAATAATAAGATCTCCTAACACTGATGCTCTGAAAGGAAAAATGGCAAATATCTA
>NW_027819004.1:0-13545 GCF_054177405.1 Leptonychotes weddellii | reverse complement strand
TGTGAATTGTGCAAGACTGTTGAATCTCAGATCTGTACCTCTGAAACAAATAATGCAATATATGTTAAGGAAAAAAAAAGAAGAAGAAGAAGGTAGCAGGAGGGGAAGAATGAAGGGGGGGAAATCGGAGGGGTAGACGAACCATGAGAGACGATGGACTCTGATAAACAAACTGAGGGTTCTAGAGGGGAGGGGGGTGGGAGGTTGGGTTAGCCCAGTGATGGGTATTGAGGAGGGCACGTTCTGCATGAGGCACTGAGTGTTATGCACAAACAATGAATCATGGAACACTACATCTAAAACTAATGATGTAATGTATGGGGATTAACATAACAATAAAAAATTTAAAAAAAAAGAACCTGCTAATTAATTACCACTGGAATTAAAGAACTCCATTATCCCTAATATGTTCATTTGACCTGAGTTCCCATTTTTTTTTAGAGATGCACTGAAAATTAAAACTTAGAGATTTCCAGCTCTTGATTACATTAAATTCAAAGCTCACTTAATTTCTGATGTTTTTTTTAAATGGCAAATCTTTACTGATTTGAATAAATAACCTTATTTACTATTAGGGCCTATTTTCTTCTCTTCTACCTTTTATTTTGTTGGTTTGATAGGTCCTTCTTTTTATTGTTTATTGAAATGCTAAAGGAATTGTTCAATATGACATCTACAAAAATCCATAAACATTTTCCCTTAAACATCTCCATCTAAAATGTGTGTCTTACCTATCAGGCATGCCAAAGCCTTTCATATTTTCTCTTGGAAGCCTTCTTTTATTTTTTTTTTTTTTAGTAGCAGAGAAAGTATATTATTAATTTCTATCAACTTTATTATTTAAAATATATTTATTTCTTTATCAAGTGTTTACTGAGCAACCAATGTCTTGCCACAGACATATGTATGAACAGACATGTTATAATATGTTATAACATGATCTGACCTTTGATTGGTTCTCAAGAATCATTTTTTACCACTCTTTCTCACTTACTTCAGTCACCCTGGACTTCTTTCTGATATCTCCAAGCATCAGATTCATCGGTTCAGAGAGACATTCTCTGAGGACTCTGGAATCGCATCCAACTTTGTCATTGTCTGTCCTCTTATCCTGATTTATTTTTCTTCAGTTTGTATCACTGACTTATATTTATGTATGTATTTCTCCTTCCTTTCCACAATGTAAGGTTCACAAAGGAAAATATCTCCCTGTTGTGTCTATTTCTACATAAGCGATAATTAGAATAATGGTGGACATGGAAATGAAATCGTTTGATAAGTGATTGTTGAATAACTGTAAGAAAGAATGGGGTCAATGGATCAAGAAAAACCGTATATTTAAGTTAAAATAAGGAAAACAAGGAGTTAGCCAGATGATGAGGCAAACCAGGAAGATAAATTATACAGAGTAGAGGCAACAAAAGTATTTCTTAACTTTTGCACACAAAATTGATATTAACCAAACATCTCCAGCTTGTAAATATTTGTAAATGACAATCTCAGAGACAGGAAAAGGGTATTGTCTTCCCTAACTACTAACCAATATAACAGTATTTGAATAATATAAAACCTATTCCTATAATAATCCTCTCAAATAAGAAAATTATCACAACACTTAATGAAACACATATATCTATATTATACATTTTTAAGGTCATCAGTAACACGAGACTATCTTATGCAAAGTATGAATTGAAAATTCATGGAGCAATATAGGTCCATAATTGCTTATCCTCAAATTCAGAAAGTTATGCACATCTAGAGCTTATTGTTTTTGTTTGTTTAGGTGACATCAAAATTCCTTTGGAGGACCTGACATGTATATATGTGAGGGTGCTGTAGGAATATTCATATTTTTTACTTCAAAAATGTTAATGTGTTCAATTATATGGTGCCACAGGGGAAGGGATGCTAAAAAGCATTCATTTGTTCCTAAATTTGGATAAAATTCTGAATTTTGGTTTTAAGGATATCAAATAAAGATGTGGATTCATAGAAGTATAAAATTAAAATCTCTAAATTTTTACTTTTTTAATACAATTAAAAAGAAAACTATTTTTTTCTACAGTATGACATATTAATATCATATAAAATAGAGTTCAAAAGCACTACTGCCCAAAAAGGAAATTGAAAACTAATAGGAAATAAATTTAAATATATGTGTTAAGAAGAATGGCTAGTGAATGTATAAAACATTTAGCTCCATCAATTATAAAATCTTTGGAAAAGTGCCTATTCATGTCTTCTGCCCATTTCTTAACTGGGTTATTTGTTTTTTGTGTGTTGAGTTTGAAAAGTTCTTTATAGATTTTGGATACTAACCCTTTATCAAATATGTCATTTGCAAATATCTTTTCCCATTCTGAAGGTTGCATTTTACTTTTGTTCATTGTTTCCTTCAGATTTTTATCTTGATGAAGTCACAATAGTTCATTTTTGCTTTTGTTTCCCTTGCCTCTGGAGCCATATCTAGTAAGAAGTTGCTATGGCCAATGTCAAAGAGGTTGCTGCCTGTGTTCTCTTCTAGGATTTTGATGGTTTCCTGTCTCATGTTTAGGTCTTTCTTCCATTTTGAATTTCTTTTTTTGTATGGTGTAAGAAAGTGGTGCAATTTCATTCTTCTACCTGTTGCAGTCCAGTTTTCCAAACACCATTTGTTGAAGAGACTGGGTCCATTTCTGGGTTTTCTATTCTGTTCCATTGATCTATGTGTTTGTTTTTGTGCCAGTACCATACTATCTTGATCACTACAACTTTGTGATATAACTTAAAGTCTGGAATTGTGATGCCTCCAGATTTGCTTGTCTTTTTCAAGATTGCTTTGGCTATTCAGGGTCTTTTGTGGTTCCATACAAATTTTGGGAATGTTTTTTCTAGATCTGTGAAAAATGCTGGTGGTATTTTGATAGGGATTGCCTTAAATGTGTAGATTGCTTTGGATACTATGGACATTTTAAGAATATTTATTCTTCAAATCCATGAGCATGGAATGTTTTTCCATTTCTTTGTGTCATCTTCAATTTCTTTCATAAATGTTTTATAGCATTCAGAGTACAGATCTTTTACTTATTTGATTAGGTTTATTCCTAGGTATCTTATTATTTTGGGTGCAATTGTAAATGGGACTGATTCCTTGATTTCTCATTCTGCTGCTTCATTATTGGTGATAGAAATGCAATAGATTTCTGCACATTGACTTTATATCCTGCAATTTTGCTGAATTCATGTATTGGTTCTAGCAATTTTTGGTGGAGTCTTTCAGGTTTTCCACATAAAGTATCATGTTGTCTGCAAATCCTGAAAGTTTGACTTCTTCCTTGCTGATCTGGATGCTTTTTATTTATTTTTACTGTCTGATTACTGAGGCTAGGACTTTGAGTACTATGTTAAATAATAGTGTGAGAGTGGACATCCTTGTCTTGTTCTTGACCACAGGGAAATGTCTTTCAGTTTTTCCCCATTGAGGATGATATTAGCTATGGGTTTTTCATATATGGCCTTTATGATGTTGAGGTATGTTCCCTCAGTTCCTACTTTGTTGAGAGTTTTTATCAAGAATGGATGCTGTACTTTGTCAAATGCTTCTTCTGCATCTATTGAAATGATCATATGATTCTTAGCCTTTCTTTTATTTTTGTATCCTTTCTTTTATTAACATGATATATCACATTGACTGGTTTGTGCATATTGAACCACCTTTGCAGCCCAGGAATAAATCCCACCTGATCGCAGTGAATGATTCTTTTAATGTACTTTGGATTTGATTTGCTAGTATCTTGTTGAGAATTTTTGCATCCATGTTCTTCAGGGATATTGGCCTCTAGTTCTCTTCTTTAGTGGGGTCTTTGTCTGGTTTCAGAATCAGGGTAATGCTGGCCAAGTAGAATGATTTTGGAAGTTTTCCTTCCATTTCTATTTTTTATAATAGTTTGAAAAGAATAGATATTAACTAATCTTTAAATATTTTGTAGAATTTCCTTCGCAAGCCATCTGGCCATGGACTTTTGTTTTTTGGGAGATTTTTTATTACTGTTTCAATTTCTTTGCTGGCTATCAGTCTGTTCAAGTTTTCTATTTCTTCCTGTTCCATTTTGGTAGTTTGTTTCTAGAAAGTTATCCTTTTCTTCCAGATTGCCCAATTTGTTGGCATATAATTTTTCATAATATTCTCTTATAATTGTTTGTATTTCTATGGTGTTGGTTGTGATTTCTCCTCTCTCATTAGTGATTTTATTTATTTGGGGTCTTTCTCTTTCCTTTTTGATAAGTCTGGCTAGGAGTTTATCAATTTCATTAATTTTTTTTCAAAGAACCAGCTCTTAGTTTCAGTCATCTGTTCTACTGTTTTTGTTTTTTGTTTTTTGTTTTGTTTTGGTTTTTTTTTTGGAGGGGGGGAAGAGGTGTGTGTGTTTCTATATTATTTATTTCTCCTCTAATCTTTATTATTTTGCTCCTTCTGCTTGACTTTAGGCTTCATTTGTTGTTTACTTGTTTTTCCTACTTCTTTAGGTGTAGGGTTAGGTTTTATATTTGAGATTTTTCTTGCTTTTTGAGGTACACTTGTATTTCTATATAGTTCCCTTAGGACCACTTTTGCTGCATCCCAGAGGTTCTGGACTGTCTTGTTTTCATTTTCATTTGTTTCCATGATTTTTTGTTTGTTTCTTCTTTATTTTCTTGGTTAACTCATTCATTGTTTAGTAAGATATTCTTTAACTTCCATGTATTTGTGATGTTTCCAAATTTTTTTCTTGTGGTTCACTTCAAGTTTCATAGCATTGTATTTGGAAAATATGCATGGTATGAACTCAATCTTTTTGTACTTGTTGAGGACTGATTTGTGACCTAGTATGTGATCTGTTCTGGAGAACGAGCTATATGTACTTGAAAAGAACGTGTATTCTGCTGCTTTAGGATGAAATGTTCTGAATTTATCTGTTAGGTCCATCTGGTCCAGTGTGTCATTCAAAGCCATTGTTTCCTTGTTGATTTTCTGCTTAGATGATCTGTCCATTGCTGTAACTGGAGTGTTAAAGTCCCGTACTATTATTGTATTTTTATCAATGAGTTTCTCTATGTTATTGTTTTATTTTTTTGTGTGCTCCCAGGTTGGGGGCATAAATATTTACAATTGTTAGATCTTCTGGTTGGGCAAACCCCTTTATTATGATATAGTGCCCTTCTTCATCTCTTGTTACAGTCTTCATTTAAAATCTAGTTTGTCTGATATAAGTATGGCTACTCCGGCTTTCTTTTGATGTCCATTAGCATGGTAAGTTGTTCTCCATCCCCTCCCTTTCAATCTGCAGGTGTGTTTAGGTCTAAAATTAGTCTCTTGTAGGCAGCATGTAGATGGGTCCTGTCTTTTTGTTTGTTTGTTTGTTGTTTTTTATCCATTCTGCTACCCTTTGTTTTTTGATTGGAGCATTTATTCCATTTACACTCAAAGTAATTATTGATAGATATGAATTTAGTGCCATTTTATTACTTGTTTTGTCACTGTTTCTGGAGATTTTCTCTTCCTTTCTAGTCTGCATGGCTTTTGGTTTCTCCCTCTCCCCTTACTCCTCCTCCCTGCTCGTGCACTCTCTCTCTCTCAAATAAACAAATAAAATCTTTAAGAAAAATAAGTTAATGATAAAATTAATAAGAATTAATATGCATGTAATAATTAATACCTTCCATACATCTTTTTTTTTAAAGATTTTATTTATTTATTTGAGAGAGAGAGAATGAGAGAGAGCCAGTACATGAGAGGGGGGAGGGTCAGAGGGAGAAGCAGACTCCCTGCCGAGCAGGGAGCCCGATGCGGGACTCGATCCCGGGACTCCAGGATCATGACCTGAGCCGAAGGCAGTCGCCTAACCAACTGAGCCACCCAGGCGCCCCATACATCTTTATTTAGCACCTACTCTGTGTCAAGTGTTGGTCTAAGAACTGAAAATTCAAAGGTTAACAAGACAGGTCCTTGCATTACTTGAACTAAAATATAGAGTAGGAGACCAACAGAAGCCATCCAACAGACCATTAATAAGATAATTATGAGTATTAATGAGGGTTATAAAGAAAACGAACAACAAAAAAAATAGTTGCTACCTTAGATAGGGTGTGAACAAAGCACCTCTCTGAAATGACATTTTAAGAGAGTTACTTTGACACCCAGAATCAAGAAGCAATTTTCAACATGGTCTGTTACTTAACAGCTAAATCAGGGTTGTAGTCCCAGTTTCTTGATTCAAATTAATTTATATTTTAAAATAAAATTATTTAAATTTTCTGTAATTATAACTCAGAGTGGATAATATCAGAGTAGAATGTCTGATGTTAAGGCTATTATCAATTCATCAATACAAAAGTATAAAAATTCAGGGAGACTATGGACGCTGAGAAACAAACTGAGGGTTCTAGAGGGGAGGCGGGTGGGGAAATGGGTTAGCCCAGTGATGGGTATTAAAGAGGGCATGTACTGACTGGAGCATTGGGTGTTATACACAAACAATGAATCATGGAATGCTACATCAAAAACTAATGATGTAATGTATGGTGATTAACGTAACATAATAAAAAAATGTTTAAAAAAATTCAGGGAAAGAAAATTTAACTAATTCTAGTTAATCTCTCTTGTGTGTAAATAGTGAATTTACGGAGTCCATGTAGTGTTATTTGTAGTGAAGTTGCTAAGGAGTTTCAGAGTCATGGCTGAAAGAGTTTGATGACTTGTCTGATGAAATGAAAATTCCTTTGGTAATATTAGGGCATTTATTCTATCTTTGAATTTAGGCTACTTTTTATTTTTTGGATTTCAAATAATGTTACCAGGCCCTTAATTTCAGAAATTCTCTGGATATAAAGTTCAAAAGGCTAAACATTTTTTGGTGCCGTTATCTTGAAACTAGAAATGTATGACTTTCATTTGGATTTTCTATAAGCATTTTCTTTTTCATTCTTTCTTCTTTCTTTCTTTCTTTCTTTCTTTCTTTCTTTCTTTCTTAACAAGAAAGCAACAAAGAAATTGTGAAAGAAAAGATTATGAAAGGACTATTTCTATTGTCATTTTTCCCATTATTGCTCTTTAACAATACCTCTCCCTGTACTCCTTTTGCCTTCTCTTTCTTTAAACCAATTATATTAAAGGCAATTCAATAGGATGACTTTCAGCTAGGCAGGTTAGGTTAAAAAAAAAATTCTCTTCCTGTAGTAGCTGTGCACCCTGTATGGTTTGTATTTTCACCATAAAGTCTCAAGGCTGATCTTCCATAATGCCCATCATGACCATTAACACACTAGGTGTAGAGTAATTGAGAGAGAAATCAGAAAGTTAACAAAAGATTGGATTAAGTACAAAGGCTTCATTTCATCATATCAGGATATTTGAAGCCATAACACCAAGGCAGAGTTGTCTACATTTGTAGCACACCTCCTTATTTTCTCAGCAGGCAGATCAGTTATTTTAATTTTTTTTCAAAGGAGAGAAGAAATGCAGACTGGAAAATAAGTTTTGGAATATGAATAACAGTACTAAAATAAAGTCATACATATTTAAGATGACTTATATTAGTAATGCTTGCTCCTATACATTGTATATAACACTAATGCAAAAATGATTTGTTTTCCTCATGAGTCCTATGCTCCCAGAGTGGGAATATTGCTTCATTAAATTATTTGAAATTTGTCAAATCCCATATAGAATGGCATCATAACCAAAAGTAGTATCTCTGTGCTGGGAAGAAGTGAAGGGTTGCATTACTATGATTCATTCTTAGAAGTAGGTAATGCACAGAGATGTATCATGCATACATCTGTTAGAGAGGTAAAATTACTCCACACAGAATAAAGAACCTTTTGAAGAGGAGTGTAATGTAATGCACACCGAACTTTATAGCTAGATGGCTAGAGCTAAAACTTGGCTGATGTTTCCATTACTAACTTTGTTTTTCTGGGACTTGTAACTTGGCTTTAACCAATAAACACAGCAGAAAAAAAAATCCATATCTAGGAAACTTTAGAAAAGGTAAAAATTTAAATACATTCAGATAAACTGGATTAAAGACAGATTCCCAAGTAGAAATTAATCCATATTTTAATTGTTTTCTTAGAAGACAGTAGGCCAAACAAAATGATGACTTTGATTCTAAAACTGAACAGATTGATGACTCCAACTCTGTTTATGGTTGCTTTCTAGTTAGTTTACTAGCAGACCCAGAAACAGAGTAAAGGTTGTAGCTAGAAAATAACTGACATGAGTTGGCACTGCTTCCCAAAACCTCTGCATGGCAATACACTTAAGTTTGGTAGTCAATGCAATGTGAGCAGGTGAAATACCTTCCAGGCCAGAGACATTGAGGGCTGAGTAGACAGGAAGAAGACTGAAGCCAGGACAGAAACTTCTATCTTCTAACACAGTACCCTTCGATACAGTACACATGTGGTTAATTACATTGAAATAGATTTAAATTAAATTAAATTAAATTAAATTAAATTAAAGATTTAGTTTCTCAGTTTCACTAAATGCATTTCAAGTGCTCAATATCTATGATTGGTTAGTGGGCCATTTGGCAATAGGACATTCCCATCATCACAGAAAGTTTTGCTGGGCAGTACTGGCCTAACATAAGGCAATTCTTTCTATGCCACAGTAACTTGCACTTGCTCCTGTGTTCTGCTTCTTATTGGGACATTTGGTCTTCAGTAGGTCTGAAGATTTGTAAAGATATAATACCAACGAATATATCAAATCTATGCATGTTGCTTAAAATTTTTGTGGGAAGCACATGCATTTCTTCTCTTTGTGAATTAGAGGAAAGAATCATTCTACTAATGATCCATAATAATAGAAACAGTGAAAGACTTAGGAGAGTGGCAAATATTATGAAGAACCAGCATGGAAAGTGAGAGGAAGACAATTCAAAATCATAGGGAAAAAATTTCTGAGTATCACAGGGACTCAAACAGATATGTATAGACCATTTATTTTATATGAGTTGGCTCAATTTCTAATATAAAAGGCCATATTTTATGGATATTACACTTTATTTGACATTAGTCTTCTGATTCTAGGGTTTTTGCAGAAATAAATTCTGCCCATTATCTAGAATCTTATATTTGTAAGAACATTCAAATTAAGTTTATGAGACTTAGAAAAAGCATTATGAAGGACATTAAGTATTCAGATTTTGATAAAGCAAATAATAGCTCCTCCAAAAATGTTCATAACCTAAACCCTGGAACCTGTGAATATGTTGTAATAAATGACAAAAGGGACTTTGCAGATGTAATTGATGTTACAGAACCAAAAATTAAGCTTTATTCTAGATTATATGAATGGGTCCAGTCTAACTAATTAAGCCCTTAAAAGCAGAGAAATTTCTTCAGTTGGAGTCAGAAGAGATGCAACAGAAAAGATAAGCAGGAGGATGAAATAGAAGGGAAGGTCAGAGAGAAGAGAAGTGTGAGAAGGACATGATGGAACATTATTAGTTTTGAAGATGGAGAAAAGGGGACATGAATCAAGAACTGAAGGTGGCATCTAGAGGCTGAGAGCCTATGGCCAACATCTAGCAAAGAAATAAGCATCTGGGTCCTATAAGCATATGGAACTGAATTTCATCAACAACCTGGGTGAGTCTGGAAGTGGATTCTCCCATAGAGCTTCCAGAAAGGAGCCCAAGCTGGTCAATATCTTAATTTTAGCTCTGTGGGACCATAAGCAGTGCACCTAGACAAAGCTAGTGGACTTCTGACTTATAGAACTGTGAGATAATAAACGCATGCTGTTTTAGGCTGTTAAGCTTAATTTCTCATAGCAATAAAAGAAAATTAATACAGATTTATGTATGAAAGAATGGAGTCCACCAATCTTGTTTCTCATGAGTCCCCTCAAGCATGGCAACCTTCCCAGTTCATTAAGGACAAAGAATGGAGAAGAGTGTGGAATTCTCCTGTTTCTAGTTGTCCATCTTCTTATTTGTAAATCCTTCACCTTTATAACTACTTTCTATTCTCACCAAACTTGAAGGATTTGATTCTCATATTTCATCTCTTGTTCAAACATAATCATATTCACAACATAGTGAGCAAGTGGAGTTTTCCTAGTATTTTACAGGGGGATGAGACTTTTCTACCATACCCATTTTAATCATTCCCTCCCTACATGTACCTGCCACCAGTCTGTCTCTAGCCACATCACCAACCTCATTTTCTTTTTTTGACCTTCAGGACACACTATTCACTATCCCTGGATCCGGGATTTCCAACTTTTATATCTGTCCACAGATCTCTCTGCCTTTTCTTTCTAAATTTGAGCTATTCATGTTTTACTTTTTATTTTTAGAATAGCATATTATAAGATATATTGAAAGACTAGACACCAAAGAACAGAGAATTTTTCTTTGTGGCCTTCATAGGTCCTTGTTCTCCATAGTTTTTTCTCCCCACACCTTCTTAAAAAAAAAAAAAAGATTTATTTATTTAGTCTAGAGAAATAGAGGGGGAAGGGGCAGAAGCAGAGGGAGAGAAATCCTCAAGCAGACTCCCTGCTGAGGATGGAGCCCAATTCAGGGCTTGATCCCAGGACCCCAAGATCATGACCTGAGCCAAAAACAAGAGTCGGACACTCAACTGACTGAGCCACCGAGGTGTCCCTTCCCACCTCCTCTTAAACATGACTTTAATCCCTAACTCTTCTTTTCCACCTTGATAAAATGGAGATTGCCTCCAGATTGGCTGTAAATGTAAAACACAGTTCCTCTATTCTTGAATCTTTTTTAAGTCCCCTCCTGGTAAAGCCCTGTTAACATTCTATCCTTCTTCCCCATGTAAGAAACACTCTTTTAGAGCTTTATCATGCCTGGCATTAATTTTATCAGAGTTCATACATGAGTACAAAGCAGGTCCCAAGATCTCTCATGCCTTCTGAATGCCTTAGATAAGTTCTGGGAGTGGAAGTGAAAGGTACAGGGAACAAGCATGAAGCTAGGCATTGTATAATAGTGTCTGCATGAAATTCCTCACCATAGAGACTATGTTGCTTGTGGTGGTTAATATAGAATAAGTGGCCATGGACCTTGAAAACAGTGAGTCCAAGAGAAGTGGACATGATGTTTATATGTTTGCTATAGGTTTATATTGGGGGTAATTTCTTATTAAATTTGCTCTCTATGTACATTCCAGAGAGTAAGATTTCTATGCTATAACTACTTTCTTTATCTGCCCACTCGTATCTTTTATAATTCTGACTTTTGTTTAGGTTCTTAAAAGAAACCTATGGAAAATAACACCGCTCTTACTTCACATAACAAATTGATTAGAATAAGGCTCAGGTCAGATCTATGCAACATTTCAGTACAGCCATCTGAATAATTTTAATGATGTGGGATGCTTGTTGCATAATCGAATTAGCTATGGCAATTAATATTATGCATCATGGACCAACTTGAGAGGGTGTATAATAGTCTCTTCTGATTTAGTGGCCAGATATAGATCTGACACTTATCATAATGATTTTTATATTGTGCCCTCTATCTTTCCACTCTGTCCTACTGCATTTGAATTGATAATGCCATTGCCTATTCTAAATTATTTATGTATGAACATACAAGTTATCACTCAAACTGGGACAATTTTTGAGAATAAAAGGAGGCACTCTTCATAATTAGTCTAAGCCAACACACATAAATCAGGATGATACCAGGCACACTAGAATACATAGACACCTGACTGCTCACAGCATTCATTTAAGAATCATGACCAAAACCCTCTGACTGGCTTAATAGGCAGAAATTCTGAGATTAATTTAAAAACTGAAAATGAAGTATTATTAATTTACATTAAAAATAAATTGTTTGTTAACATAGGATAAGTTGCAGAAAGACTGATCAAAGGGCAGGTATGATCATCTTGTATTCAGAATATTATTGAAGTGTAGAAACAGGTTGTTAGTGGTAGTCCAACCAAGACACTGGGATTGGGTGAGAGTCTTTATCAGGTAATGAGGTTTTATTTAATTTAATAAACATAAAATGGGGACTATAGGCATAGCAATAAATAGGTCTGACAGAGGAAGATGTATATAAATAATAATTAAGCATATCTGATGATCACAAACAGTATAAGCTCATATTTAAATAATGTGATAAAATGCAATCTTGTCATTAATAAAAGACTAAAGAAAGGTAAGGCAGGTGGCACCCATTCTTTGTCAAATCCAGTGCTGACATTTTTTATGGAAAACACTAATACAGACATTATAGAGGGCTTTTGTTTTCCCCTTAGCCTCCTACTTTTGCCCCATTTTCTTTCTTTATTATTATCTACCTCCCCTGTCCCATTAATTTGACTAGCTGGAAAAACCACAAGTCTTGTGAAAATAGTTATTAAAAAATACTGAGCTGGTGGTTGTTTGGACAGTACATTCACTTCTCTCAGATCTCTTCATGGACTCTCTTTAAAGTCTATGGCCACTGATTCTATACCAACCAACACAGGCAACCCGATCTCTATGGGCCCTGAGGAGCTTCATGCAGACACTACTAAATGGTGCCTAGCCTCATGCCTGTTCCTTAGTCACGTGCTCAACATCACATATCCCATAAAAACCCTGAGCCTACTTCAATTGGGGAGTCATGTGGTTTTTAAGTATTCACTGATGTACATCAGCTGAATAAATCCTTTAATTTTAATCACCTAAATCATTTTCACCTACATCATTTTCTATGCTTTAAAGGGGAAATCTGACAAATTAGTCTGTGCCTAAAGTCAAATAGCTAAGATGGTATAATGAATGACATATTGAAAAATGGCAGGAGAAACTCTATTGAAAATGTTAATCTTTAGACGAGAAGATTTGTTGAAAAAGAGTAATGATTTGTTCTATGTTTCCCTATAGATTAAAAACAAAAAATAAACACTATAAAGATAGGTGCTCAATTTTAAGACTCAGAGTAGATTTAGAAATTCATTTTGCAAAGCACCGAAATGCTCATTTTTGTGAATGTTCAGAAAAAGGTTGGACGACCATCTTTCAAAAATATTTTATCAAATTGCTGGCTTCCACCTGCAATTAGGAGAGTGCCCTTCTCACCACAGTTAGCAGCCTTTAGTTGATTACCATTGACAGCTTAATAGATGAATAAAGCTTTGTCTGGTGAAAGAACCTAGGAGCAATGGCATCCCGGTAGTAATAAGCACATCTAGCACCCAAATCCTGGTTTTAAAATTTCAGGCATCAGACTAAGATGGAAACATAGGAGGCTCCTGAATTTCCCTCCTCTACGGACACACCATATACACAGCAACATGGAGCAATTCCCTCTGAGAGAAATCCAGAAACTAGTTTAGTGACTCCTACAATCAGAAAACAGAAAATACCCACATCAAGAAAGATAAGAAAGGTTATAATGCCCTCTCACCATAAATTCCACTCCCAGCACTGCTCCATACAATCAGGGGGAACCCCCAACTCACAGCTTCTCTTGCAGAGCAAAGGCCTGGGACCTCATCTAACACCCCAGTTTTTAAAGCTGCCACCTGAACAGTGGACTCTCAAAT
>NW_027819003.1:0-276 GCF_054177405.1 Leptonychotes weddellii | reverse complement strand
TAACAAGACACCTAATTTAGCTCTAACAATGTTGCCTAATGAAGGCAGAAGCCTGTTATTTGTCAAATTTAAAATTAAGAGAGAGTACATCATTTTAATTAATGCATTGTTTTTATCTTGGGCCTGCTAAAAATCCTTTAGTGTAGAACTAGGTGGAGTGAAATCAAGAAGTTAGGGAGAGGGAGCAATTCCTAAATGGCAAAGAATCACAGTAAGTGTTCAAGGAATATGGTCACATGTTATTACCCCAAAGCTCCAATTAGAACGGGACCCTGT
>NW_027819002.1:0-276 GCF_054177405.1 Leptonychotes weddellii | reverse complement strand
CAGGGAGTCTGCTTCTCCCTCTGACCCTCCCCCCTCTCATGAGCTCTCTCTCTCTCAAATAAATAAATAAAATCTTTAAAAAAAAAAATGGAATACTATACAGCTGTCAAAAGAATAATGCATCTCTATAACAAATAATCCCCAAGTTATAGTTTTATTTTTTTAAGATTTTATTTATTTGAGAGAAAAAGAGAAAGAGAACAAGAGAGCACAAGCAAGGGGAGCGGCAGAGGGAGAGGGAGAAGTAGACTCCCAACTGAGCAAGGAGCCCAATGT
>NW_027819001.1:0-276 GCF_054177405.1 Leptonychotes weddellii | reverse complement strand
TTGATACAAACATACACGGGGACACCGTGGGAAGCTGAGGGCAGAGACCTGGATGATGCCTCCACAGACCAAGGGATGCCAGAGATTGCTGGTCAGCCGCCAAGCTGGGCAGGCCCAGGGACAGACCCTCCCTCTCCATCTCTGACAGGCACTCATTGGTGATCCTGGCTGAGAGCTGCAGGGGTGGAGGGGGGGATGTCTGCTGGGATTGAACCAGGCGGCTCAGGAGCCACGCGGTCTGCCCTCGCTGCTGGGCGTTACGCTGCAGGCCGTTGG
>NW_027819000.1:0-276 GCF_054177405.1 Leptonychotes weddellii | reverse complement strand
TGGCCTGATGACTGAGGGAGAGGAGCACTCCAGCCTGAACCCTTGGCAGAGTCTATTTCCATTTCAGTGGAGTCATAGTTAGGGCTCCTGTGGAAAGCATTTCTTCTTTGGAAAAAGACCTCCAGTGCAGGGAAGCCTGAAATTGTGGGGACGAGAAGCAAAAATTGAATGCTGGATACATAAGAGTAATAGTGAGAGGTGGCCCTCACATCGCCACCCCTTCATTAATGAAGATGTGAATCGTGGCTATGGGAGAGACAGCTCCTTATACTGGCC
>NW_027818999.1:0-276 GCF_054177405.1 Leptonychotes weddellii | reverse complement strand
CCTCAGTTTGTTCCCTATAGTTAAGAGTTTCTTATGGTTTGCCTCCCTCTCTGTTTTCCTCTTATTTGATTTTCCTTCCCTTCCCCTATGTTCATCTGTTTCGTTTCTTAAATTCCACATGTGAGTGAAATCATATGGTATTTGTCTTTCTTTGACTGACTTATTTCACTTAGCATAATCCCCTCTAGTTCCATCCACATGTCATTGCAAATGGCAAGATTTCATTCTTTTTGATGGCTGAGTAATATACCACTGTGTGTGTGTGTGTGTGTGTGT
>NW_027818998.1:0-276 GCF_054177405.1 Leptonychotes weddellii | reverse complement strand
AAAATTCACTGATGAAGCATGTGGGGCAGGAAGTTTCTTTGTGGGAAGGTTTTTAACTATAAATTTAATTTCTTTAGGGCTATTCAGGTTCTCTATGTCTTCCTGAGTGAGCCCTGTTAGTTTGTATTTTTCAGGGAATTTGTCCATTTCATGTAAATTGTCAAGTTTATTGACATAAAGTTGTTCATATTATCCCATTATTATTTTGTAAATAGCTGCAGGGTCTGTAGCAATGTTGCCTCTCTCATTCCTGATATAGGTAATTTGTGTTTTTTT
>NW_027818997.1:0-276 GCF_054177405.1 Leptonychotes weddellii | reverse complement strand
GCGCCTGGGTGGCTCAGTTGGTTAAGCGACTGCCTTCGGCTCAGGTCATGATCCTGGAGTCCCTGGATCGAGTCCCGCATCGGGCTCCCTGCTCGGCAGGGAGTCTGCTTCTCCCTCTGGCCCTCCCCCCTCTCATGTGCTCTCTCTCATTCTCTCTCTCTCAAATAAATAAATAAAATCTTTAAAAAAAAAAAAAAGAGAGACACTACTAGTAAAGTGTACAAAATTAACTACCCTTTCTACTCATTCTGAATCCATTCTTACAACTCAAGTCAG
>NW_027818996.1:0-276 GCF_054177405.1 Leptonychotes weddellii | reverse complement strand
TGGGTTAATATTTCTCCATCCCTGACTCCATCTCTAGATGGAACATGTTCAGCCTTGAGGTTGATTTGGAATATTTCATTAGAAACTGGAATGATTAGTACTACAAACAATGATTTTAAAAGCTGTCGGCGTAATACCATGCACTTTAAGCTTTAAAAATGTTGACCACAGTCTAAGCTACCAAAAAGGGAAGAAAAAATAAAGCCTTTACAATAAATGATCTGCTGCTGTAAGACATTAAGAACATGAAATCAGGAAACAAACTGAGGGTTGCTG
>NW_027818995.1:0-276 GCF_054177405.1 Leptonychotes weddellii | reverse complement strand
GGAAAACTGAGGGACAGAGAGGTTCATTAGTCTTTCCAAGGTCACACAGCTGATAAATGGAGGAACTACTATTTGAACGTGGGCACTAAGTTCTCCTGTAAGCAGGGGACATCTGTGGAGGTCCCAAAGGTGCTGCCCAGCCCACAGGCACCACAGGCTAAGAAGACCCCTGGTTTAATCTTTGTCTTTCTTTAAAAAAAAAAGAAAGAAAGAAAGAAAGAAAGAAAGAAAGAAAGAAAGAAAAAAGGATGCATTTATTGTAAGAATTTTGAAAGC
>NW_027818994.1:0-276 GCF_054177405.1 Leptonychotes weddellii | reverse complement strand
TTTGCTAATTACTGAATCACTGTCTAAGGTTTATTCAATGTGTTTTTTGTTTCAGTGAACATATATTTAATAACCAGTATTTTAATTGGTAAATTTTCTTATTGTCTCATTTTTGCATTCTTTGTCTTATAATTTCCCTGTTTTTCAAGTGAAAGATACTACATTTATCTTCTAAGCATCATTAAACATATTTTTTTTTTAAGATTTTGAGAGAGAAAGAGAGCATGAGTTGGGGGGCGGGGGTAGGCAGAGGGAGAAGCAGACTCCCTGCTGAGC
>NW_027818993.1:0-2629 GCF_054177405.1 Leptonychotes weddellii | reverse complement strand
AGACAGAGAATGTATGCAAAAGCAGAGGAAGGGGCAGAGGGAGAGAGAAAATCTCAAGCAGACTCCACACTGAGCCCAGAGCCCAATGCGGGGCTCAATCTCACAACCCTGAGATCATGACCTAAGCTGAAATCAAGAGTCAGACACTCAAAGAACTGAATCACCCAGGCGCCCCTATTTTTAACTTCTTGAGGCACCTCCATACTGTTTTCCAGAGGGGTTGCACCAGCTTGCATTCCCACCAACAGTATTAAGAGGGTTCCCCTTTCTCCGCATCCCCGTCAACATTTGTTGTTTCCTTACTTGTTCATTTTAGCCCTTCAGACAGGTGTGAGGGGATATCTCATTGTGGTTTTGATCTGTATTTCCCTGATGATGAATGATGTTGAGCATTTTTTCATGTGTCTGTTATTTTTATTTTGCCTGCCTAGTTTTTTGGTCTTTTATCTCAGCAGCAAAGGACTCCCTGGTGTCTTTTCTGCCTTTCTCAACCCCAGCCAGCATCCATACGATTGTTGCTTTAAATTCTGGACCAGGCATATTACCTACATCTGTTTCAATTAGCTCTCTAGCCCTGACTTTTTTTTTTTTTCTTTTGGGATGAATTCGTCCATCTTGGCATTTTGTCTAGGTCTCTGTGTGTTCGAAAAGCCTGTTAGCTTTCCTGCTCCTGAGGAGTGGCTTACGAAGAAGAGGTCATGTACCGTCCAGGGGCCGGCGCTTCAGGAAGTGTGTGTGTTGTGTGCGGGGTGCACGCTGCTGCCGAGTTTTGGCTGCCCTCTCCCTCAGGTCGGTCGGCTGCAGAGTTTCTCCTTGCCTGCCGTGGGGAGCGCTTGGACCTTGGCCAGAGTGTGGTGAGTTTTAAGTAGGTCTGCTCTGGTCTGCTTGTTTTTTTTTTTTTAAAGATTTTATTTATTTATTTATTTGACAGAGAGAGAGACAGTGAGAGAGGGAACACAAGCAGGGGGAGTGGGAGAGGGAGAAGCAGGCTTCCCGCTGAGCAGGGAGCCTGATGCGGGGCTCGATCCCAGGGCCCTGGGATCATGAGCTGAGCTGAAGGCAGACGCTTAACGACTGAGCCACCCAGGCGCCCCTCTGGTCTGCTTGTTAAAAGAGACGTGGTGCTATTTCCACTAGAGCTGAAGCTTTGCAGAACTGTATGGTCAGTAGACAAGGTGTGTGCAGGGGCCTGGGGCGCTGGGGGGTGTGGTTTGTGCCCGTCTTCTGGGGGAGGGGCCCGCTGCTCTGTTCTCAGGCGGCTTGTCCTAGAAAAGGAGCACCTGCTGAGTGCAGGGTTTGGTGTAAGCGGTTTAGGCCACTTCTGTTGGCACTGTGCTGCTTACTGAAGTCGGCTTATGCTGAGGGGTAGGGGAGAGAAATGGCACCATTCCCCTCCCTTGTCCCAGAGAGGGGAGTTTGTACCCACCGCTCTCTGAGAAGCCCTCCCAGAAGAGCAACTAATTTCCCCTCATGTGTCCCAGGCTTCCTCAGACCCCTGCCTTCACCCTGTGTGCAGGTCTTCCGTCCACCTGGCAGTGCAGTGCATCTGTGTTCTATCCCAGGAAGGCCACTGAGTTTTAAAACTCCGAACTTGGGGACGTGGTGTAGTGGGGGCCCACGCTGGTTCTCTGGGGGAGGGCCCCGCTGTGCTGGGATGGACGCAGGTGTCTCAGAAGGGCAGCTGTGCCAAAGCACAAGGGGGTGGACTTGGGAGGGAAGCACAGCAAAGAGCAGTGTCCAGGTGCACCAACCTTAGCCGGTGTCTCCGCCTATGCTGAGGGGCGGGGCATGAGAATGGCACCTGCTGGCTCTTGTCCCTGGAGAGCCAAAGCCACCTCTCCCAGATGTGCTCCAGGAAGGGGAGGGGGAGCCATCTCTCCCAGTGCATCCCAGGGGATGCTCAGCTCACACCTGCTATGGACTCTCTGCCCTCCTGCTCCACAGGAGCAATGCAGTGCCCGCTGGGTTCTACGCTGGCCATGCCGCGGACCTCTAAGCTCCGGTCTTCGAGCCCCACTGGCTGGTAAAGCTCACAAAAATCAGCCTCTCTCATTTTCCCAGTCAATGTCTTTGGAGAAGTATTTTCCTCGTGTGATCCTCTGTGCACTCCTATCTCTCTCTCTCTTTTTCCTCCCTCCATGATCAGGGTTCCCTCCCCTGCGCAGCACCTATAAATCCTTTGCTCCCCCAAATCACATCTTAGCACCTCCTACCTTCCACAGCGTGGCCTCTTCTCTCGCTCTAGTTGTACATTTTGTTGTCAGTCCTCAGATCAATCTCTTGATTTGATATTTATCTAGCTGCATTCAAGGGATGAGGTAAACCTACGGTCCTCCTACTCCTCTGACATCCTTACTTCCTCTCCCCTTTTCCCAGCTTTTAAATTGTGCTATTGTATTCCTTTCCTTGAAGGTTTGCTTATTTATTGTCTCCTCTGCTTCTCTATCACCTCTTTATGCTCACTGGAAGCCCAAAGAATGAGATTACAGTTGAGACAGGTCTGTTTTCTGTATAACCTCATCACTTTCCCCCATATCTACAAGGCAGTTTCTCGGTTATCTCTCCTTACTGTTACCTCTTTTCCCTTTGAACACAAAGCTACCTTTGAAATGAGGAAGACAGTGGCTAA
>NW_027818992.1:0-276 GCF_054177405.1 Leptonychotes weddellii | reverse complement strand
TCCTTTGCCCATTAAAAAAATTAGGTTTTTGTTGATGTTGAGCTGTAGTAGTTTTTTAAAAAATATATTCTGAATCTTTTTTTTTTAAGATTTTTTTTATTTATTTAGAGAGAGGGGCAGTGGGAGCAGGGAGTGGGGGCAGAGGGAGAAGGAGAGAGAGAATCTCAAGCAGACTCCTGCTGAGTGTGGAGCCTCATGCAGGACTTGATCTCACAACCCTGAGATCATGACCTGAGCCGAAATCAAGAGTCAGATGCTTAACCCACTGAGCCACCC
>NW_027818991.1:0-276 GCF_054177405.1 Leptonychotes weddellii | reverse complement strand
CCTCTGCCTTGGCTGAGGTAGCCCCACCCCGGGGAGTCCTTCCCCTGCTTGCGTCTGGTTGACACCCTGGGGGCTCGGCTCTAGTCAAGCTCCCAGGTGTGGCACAGGGGCCGTTTTTGCCTCTCCCAGGCCCAAGGGTGCTAACCACCCTGCACTGGACTTGTCCCCTCCCCAGCACCTGCGCCGACACCTGCCACACATGTAGGTCATTTCACATTTTAGCCACGGGGGTGTGTGTGCAGTGTTCCTGCGGACGGACTCAGCGCAGCCCAGCTT
>NW_027818990.1:0-276 GCF_054177405.1 Leptonychotes weddellii | reverse complement strand
GCGCCTGGGTGGCTCAGTTGGTTAAGCGACTGCCTTCGGCTCAGGTCATGATCCTGGAGTCCCGGGATCGAGTCCCTCATCGGGCTCCCTGCTCGGCAGGGAGTCTGCTTCTCCCTCTGACCCTCCTCCCTCTCATGCTCTCTGTCTCTCATTCTCTCTGTCTCAAATAAATAAATAAAATCTTTAAAAAAAAAAAAAAAAAGAGACTAGACCTTGAAAAGGAAAAGAGAATGATAACCTAGAAACCAGGCCCTCCTACTCTCCAAAGTCCAAGTG
>NW_027818989.1:0-276 GCF_054177405.1 Leptonychotes weddellii | reverse complement strand
GTTTACTCATTCATCCATTCAGGCATTCATTCTACTCTGTGGAAGGTGCTGACCTTCAGTCCTAGACTAGACAGGAACGAACACACACACAAAATCCATATTTTTGCCTCATATACTTATTCTAAAAAATTGTGAACAGCATAAATTAGCTACAGTAAGCCAATTTCCTACTCTTTTTTTACATAGTCTTTTTTTTTTTTATTCTTATGTTAATCCCCATACATTACATCATTAGTTCTAGATGAAGTGTTCCATGATTCATTGTTCGTGCACAAC
>NW_027818988.1:0-276 GCF_054177405.1 Leptonychotes weddellii | reverse complement strand
TCTTGCAATGAAATGAATTTAAAATAATTAAATTACCCAATAATAAATGAGATTTGATAAAGTACATAAAACAGTAAAACATTTAAAATTGGTTTGAGATTAATGATGACATGGCAGATAAATTATTTCACTATAAAACATAAGGAAGTTATATTCAAGAAGAAAATGTCAAATCATCTTTTATTTAAAAAAAAAAAAAATTTTTAGAGCAAGAGAGAGAAAGAGAGGGGCGGGAGGGGGGAGGGGGAAGAGAGAGAATTCCAAGCAGGTTCCATG
>NW_027818987.1:0-276 GCF_054177405.1 Leptonychotes weddellii | reverse complement strand
TGAGATCATATGATACATGTCTTTCTCTGTTTGACTTATTTCACTCAACATAATACCCTCCAGTTCCATCCACGTCGTTGCAAATTCTTCGCCACCATTTAAAGTGGTGGCTATTCTTTCTCTCCAACCCCTTTTACCACTTTCCATATAGGTGAAGAGGATATTTCCTTGCTCATCATTGCCAATTCCAAATCATTATCCCTCTTTGCTCCCTGAAATCAAATTGTATGTTACTATAACTCCATGTGGGATGTATTGTGGATTCATATGGAAGGT
>NW_027818986.1:0-276 GCF_054177405.1 Leptonychotes weddellii | reverse complement strand
GGAGGAGGGGCAGAGGGAGGAGAGAGAATCTTAAACAGGCGCCATACCCAGTGCGGAGTCAGACATGGGGCTCGATATCACAACCCTGAGATCATGACCTAAGCTGAAATCAAGAGTCAGACACTTAACTGACTGACCCATCTAGGCACCCCAAAATTAGTGAATAATTTATATGATGCCTTGAGAAGTGTCTGATCCTCGGAAGAATAAACATTGTTAAAATGTCTATGCTACCCAGAGCAATCTATACCTTCAATGCCATCCCGATCAAAATTC
>NW_027818985.1:0-276 GCF_054177405.1 Leptonychotes weddellii | reverse complement strand
TTTGGGGCGCCTGGGTGGCTCAGTTGGTTAAGCAACTGCCTTCGGCTCAGGTCATGATCCTGGAGTCCCGGGATCGGGTCCCGCATCGGGCTCCCTGCTCGGCGGGGAGTCTGTTTCTCCCTCTGACCCTCCCCCTCTCATGCTCTCTGTCTCCCATTCTCTCTCTCAGATAAATAAAAAATCTTTAAAAAAAAAAAAAATCAATAAATCTTCAGCTGTATCCAAACAAAGAAAGAAGAACAAGTCTACTTTAAAAAGTGGTTGCCAAGCAAGGAC
>NW_027818984.1:0-276 GCF_054177405.1 Leptonychotes weddellii | reverse complement strand
TTGGGTTGAACTCTTTCATGGGGGAGTGGGGAGCAGAGATTTTCCACTCCACTAATATAAATGCTGCAGGATGTGTTAGTGTCATAACTTAGAAATTCAACTCAAGATCGGGGGATATTTTTCTCTGGGCAAGGACTGTCTTCCTCTAAATTTTAAGTAACTAAATCATGATGTATCAAATAAATTTAAGTGTTTTTTTAAATTTTTTTTTTATTCTTATGTTAATCCCCATACATTACATCATTAGTTCTAGATGAAGTGTTCCATGATTCATTG
>NW_027818983.1:0-276 GCF_054177405.1 Leptonychotes weddellii | reverse complement strand
TGGTTTTCATCCCAGTGTTCTCTCTATGCAGACTCACACTTACCAATTATTCTGCTGAACACCTTTCTTAATCAGCCTCCAGAGAAATCAAGATGCTATTTTCCTTGACATTGCCGAAGTTCCTCAGAGGTCAAAGAATGGGGGAGAGGAGGGAAGGAGTACACCAATGAAATACAAAAGAAAGAGAGATTTTTTTTTTTGCCTTTTTTTTTATTCTTATGTTAATCCCCATACATTACATCATTAGTTTTAGATGAAGTGTTCCATGATTCATTG
>NW_027818982.1:0-2630 GCF_054177405.1 Leptonychotes weddellii | reverse complement strand
CTATATTTTCTAGAGTATAGATCCTTTACCTCTTTGGTTAGGTTTATTCTGAGATATCTTATGGTTTTTGGTGCTATTGTAAATGGAATCGTTTCTCTAATTTCTCTTTCTACAGTTGCGTTGTTAGTGTATAAGAAAGCAACTGATTTCTGTGCATTGATTTTGTATCCTGCCACATTACTGAATTGCTGGATGAGTTTAGAATAACATTTCAAAGAATTATTGAAAATAGCATGAGCTACCCAAAATGCATCATACTCACATCTGCTAATGTTCCCCCCCCCAACCCCTCCAGTTCTCACGTCCAACTTGTGAAGTGATTATGTTAACCTGCATGCAGCTAGTTGCTCTGAAAACCTACAGATGCAGAGTCCCACCAAAGGCAAACTGCCCCCTTGTTTCCTTTTGGTAGATATTTTAGCCTATGAGCTTCTGGACCCATGTCTCTTTTCGTAGTTATGTTAGAATCAAACTGAAAAGACTTTATAAATAACTGACACTTAGTATTAATATCTACCTGCTGAGGAGTATAATTCAGTTTTAATGGACCTGTCTAAAAGAGATTGCTAAAATGGCCTGGGAGAATACCAGATTACCTTAAAGAAGAAATAAATTGCTGAATTGGAACATACAGTATAAATAAATAAAACACCCCTAACTCTTACTCTCTGCTGAAATAGATACTAATGGTCAGGCATTTGAAGAACTCATTTCCTAAACAACATTCCTCTGCCCCAGAATATGCTAAATGCTTCCCAAAGTAAATATCTTTGTGATAACATAATAATAATGGAATCCAGTGTAATGTAGAATTCTCTGACTCTGTTGGGAAATGTGTTTCCTGCAAGAACCAGATGTTGTTCTTCATCATCATCTCCAACTACAGTCAAATTGATAATGGCAAAGGGCATTTTTAACCGAACAGGGTTACCTCAGCACAGATGTGACCTGTTCCCTTTGCCTTCTTTACATATCTCAGCAAGATCCTTATTAACATCTGTTGAATGGGGGAGGGAAGTAGACCCCCACCAACAGCTACATGATGGAGTTTCTATCTCTGCATAGTGCCTCCCCCCCCACACACTGCTCCTAAATTCCTCTTCTGATCTAGCGTGATGAACTTGGCTCAGGTGTGACACAAGTGCCTTTACATTTTCCTCTCCTTGAATATTTGCTTGTATTTTTCCTTCCTTGCCTGCTTACAAAACCAGCAGAGACATGATTTTCTTTAGTCTGGCTTTGACGATGTAATGGAATGCCTGGCGTCCATTGCTCCTTTCTCATTGCTTATCAAGCTGCCCTGTTCCTTACATCAGGGCTCTCTGAAACAGCCATGCTGTCATTTATGGCTTGGCTGTCTTTCTGGTGCTGCCCTTATTCTAAGGATTTTCTGTTGCACTTGGCTGAAATTGTCTATATGCAGTAAAATCACTGAACTGAGGAAGATCTGCCTGCCTGTTTCTCCCGCAAGGCAAACAGCATCTGGAGGAGCAACTCATCATGGATCCAGTGATATTTCAGTCACACCGTGACAGCACAGACAGGTTTAATCAACTTCGCCACCCGCATAATTCACAGTAGATCCCTTTTGTTTCACTTATTATCAGAAAGAATACACACAGGAAGCTCATTTAGCCCCCACCATTTGTCATCGGCTGCCATATTAAACATTGATTTTATTTTCCCAGGTCAGAAATGATGAAATCAATATCTAACATGGCAAGTGTATATTTGCTCATACTTTTCATTCAGATTCCCTGACAAATTTTAAAACATTGTACATTGCATAAATGTTTATAGATTTAAATGTCAGTAAAGGTTAAGAGTTAATTGCACATGAAACTGACTGCATTAAATTTTAAAGTGAGAGTGGTTATTATTTAACACATGGAGATATATTATTTTATTGTTATGAACCACTCACTCATTAGTTAATTTGTTCATTATTCATTTGACATATGTTAATGCAGCATTTAGTATTTTTCGGAGTGCTTAAAAGTAAAAAGTTAAGCATTGACATATAAAAGTGTTTTCAAACTATAAAAATTCATAGAAATGTTGTATCTGAACATCCTTTTTGTGTTTCAAATATTCATTCACTCACAAAATGTTCGGCACTCACTGTGTATCACCCAAGCCCTGTGGTAAGAACTGTGAATTCACAGAGAGAGAAGAACCAGCCCCTCACCCCGCACGGCCCCTTCAAGAGCTCATAGTTTGATGGGAAAGAAGCAGGCACAGAAAAGGACAGATTTGGTAAAGAAGTCATAGATGAGGTTTTCTATGGTAGACTTATAGGTGGTCTCCTGCTCTATGGGCTCCACAGAGGGATAGAGGAAGCAGAAACCAGAGAAAAGAGAAATGTCAGCTCTGAAATGGCTTGAGGTATGTAGGAATGTTGAAAAATTGTAGTGCCTGGAACAAATAATAAGAAAAATGACTAGAGAAGTGGAAGGAGGAGCCAAGATGTGAAAATCTATTTGTGGTGCCTCGACTTTACCCTTCAGCTATTCAATAGCTTTGTAATCTTGTGTAAGGCCCTTGGTTTCTCTGAGCTCTAGTTTCCTTATCTATCAAATGGGGGTAATGATACCATACTCCCAAACCATCTCATGGGACTGTGATGAGAA
>NW_027818981.1:0-276 GCF_054177405.1 Leptonychotes weddellii | reverse complement strand
CCTCTGCTCTGTAAGGCCACTGTTGCCCCCAGGAGCTGTTTGAAGCCCCTTTCCTGGATCGTGAGCTGAGGGTGCTCCCCCCGGCAGGGCAGGATCCCAATGCCTCATGATCTAGAGAGCTTGTCTGTCCCCACTTGTTATTTGTGCGGTGTTCTCAGAGGCGTGATGTTGAGAGACCTCAGCTCCGCTGACACATTCCCGCCTTTCTTCTCCGTTTACCGTCTTCTTCTCTACCAGATCCTTTGTACTCTTTCTTACATTGCTCTTTGGGTGTTT
>NW_027818980.1:0-276 GCF_054177405.1 Leptonychotes weddellii | reverse complement strand
AGTCAGACCCTGACACTCGGGGCATAGCCATGCTCATTTGTTTCAAGAGCAAATTCCCGTGGGTTCAGAATTGTTCGCATTTAGGGCTCAACTCATGCATCCAACTCTTGTGGTGTTATATATATCTGTGTTTAGACAGTAGATTAGAAAGAAACAGTTGGAGTACAACAATTGTAAGAACAGAAACAGAATTTAGTTACTTAATTATGTCCTTCAATGTGACCACTGGGAGTTTTTATGTGTTTAAATATAAAACAGTGAAACAGTGCAAGCTGT
>NW_027818979.1:0-276 GCF_054177405.1 Leptonychotes weddellii | reverse complement strand
TCCCTATATTGTCTTTCCATTTTATTTCTTTCATTGTTATTTATCTTGTTTAAGTCATTTATTCTGAAAAAAAAAATGTTAAGTCTATCTATTTTCTCTTGTGAAGAGTTTTGAATGTATCTTGTAAGTTTTATATAATTTGTTAATAATTTAACAATTCAGTTTTGATTTCCTCTTTGACACAATGGTTATGGAAAAATGTTTGTTCTTTGATTGGTTACAATCTTTTTAAAAATAATCTTTGCATCATTAGGGCCCCTGGCTGGCTGAGTCAGC
>NW_027818978.1:0-276 GCF_054177405.1 Leptonychotes weddellii | reverse complement strand
AGGTCCGTGGCGTCTCAGATGGAAAGTGTGCAGCATGTGTGGGCGCACACACCGTCTCCTGCCGCGTCGGCCCCCGTGGAGGTTACACCAGGCCTCAGAGACCACAGACGCTACCAAACGCAAATCAGTCGTTGCCCCGAGAAACAGTAACATAAAACATAAACCCAGGTCTGGCGACAATCCCTCCCCTCACGTGACACGCTCGTGGATCTCTGGCCTCCGGACGCTCAAACACGTGGTTGCTGTCACTTTTCTTTTCTTTCTTTTTTTTTTTTT
>NW_027818977.1:0-276 GCF_054177405.1 Leptonychotes weddellii | reverse complement strand
GGGGCAGAGGGTTGGGAACGGTTTTAGGTGAGCTGCAGGGGGAGAGAAGAGAAGAACGGAACCAAACGAGACGCTGCCCCCCCCACCCCCCCCAGCCGCCGGGATGTCTGCGGGGGCGTCGTCGGTCCTTACACTTTCCAAAATCGCTCACCTCCTCCGAGGTCAGGGTTTTTTGGTGAGATTAGAAGAGCTCTCGCCTGCAGTCTGTTATTTTTAGGGGAGGGTCTCTTGAGAAGCCCTCCCTACTAATTTAGGATGCCTTAAACTGAATTCTCC
>NW_027818976.1:0-276 GCF_054177405.1 Leptonychotes weddellii | reverse complement strand
ACCCCACACAAATGTCAGTGGTTCACGCTCTTGTTCCTGGTCCTGTGAGGACATGTGGTGTCTGAGGGGAGACAGTCTTTCGACTGAAGGGGTGTTTGCTTCTGCCGGTACCCTGGTGATGGTGGATTTTGATTTGTATTTTCTTTTCTTCCTTTTTCTTTCTTTCTTTCTCCTTCCTTCCTTCCTTCCTTCCTTCCTTCCTTCCTTTTTTGTAGTATCTTCAAGCTCCATGAGCAAAGGAAGAGAGGACAAAATGTAGTTTGGATCCCCTTCATT
>NW_027818975.1:0-276 GCF_054177405.1 Leptonychotes weddellii | reverse complement strand
GCTTCTCCCTCTCCTACTCCCCCTGCTTGTGTTCCCTCTCTCACTGTGTCTCTGTCAAATAAATAAATAAAATCTTTAAAAAAAAAAGGGGGTGCCCCCTGGAGTTACACACCACGGAAGGCCATTGCTCTGTAGCCACTGAAGTGTAAGGTTCCCTGATCAAAAGACAAGGGACTGAGAGCCTGGATTTCTGCTGGCCAATGTCATCATTCTGGAGTCAGTTATCCACTCTGAGCACAGAGGAAAAGCCTGGAAGCCTCTTTCTGAAATGTATTT
>NW_027818974.1:0-276 GCF_054177405.1 Leptonychotes weddellii | reverse complement strand
TCTGTGCCCCTCTGTGATAGTGACAGAGGCCCAGAACTGCCTTCTGCCTCAGCTTTGCCAGTGAAGTCTCTGGTGCGCTATGACTAATAAGCAGCTCTAACATTCTGTGAATGAGACCTGTGAATTTCACGTGGTTCACACCAAGCTCTCTTTGGACCGTGGTTGGTGCCCGGTGGACTCAGTTTTTTTTTTTTTTTTTTATTCTTATGTTAATCCCCATACATTACATCATTAGTTTTAGATGAAGTGTTCCATGACTCATTGTTTGTGCATAAC
>NW_027818973.1:0-276 GCF_054177405.1 Leptonychotes weddellii | reverse complement strand
GGGTGCACGTACCCTTTCGGATCCCTACTTTTGTATCTTTGGGGTAAATACCCCGTAGTGCAATTGCTGGATCGTATGGTAGCTCTATTTTCAACTTTTTGAGGAACCTCCATACTGTTTTCCAGAGTTAAATGCCATGTTTTCGGTAAGAGAAGCTGGGTCATCGGTCTTGCCGATATTTCCCATGGTTTGGATTTGGCCAGTTGCACCTGCATGGCGACATTTGGCATGTCCCCCATCCCAGGATGGCAGTTGTCTGTGCTTCACTGGGCCTCG
>NW_027818972.1:0-276 GCF_054177405.1 Leptonychotes weddellii | reverse complement strand
CATCATTACCCTGGCTCGACTGCATTCTGCTCCACTGCAATGGGCTCCATGACACCCACCCCCACTGCCCATCTACCCCCACCCCAGTCCGCAAGCCTACCAACCTCCACCCTGCCGACCCCGGGAAGCCTCATCCCAGAGAGCGCGGGGCTCCTCCCTGCTGGGGCGCCAGGACCTGCTCACAGCACCCTGATGGCCCCTGCCAGCCGTGCCCGGCTCTGTCGTTACCTGCAGGTTCTACGGCTACCTCTTAAGACTCTTGAGAAAAGAGACTGT
>NW_027818971.1:0-2630 GCF_054177405.1 Leptonychotes weddellii | reverse complement strand
CTCTGAAAAACAAACTGAGGGTTCTAGAGGGGAGGGGGGTGGGAGGATGGGTTGGCCTGGTGGTGGGTATTGAGGAGGGCACGTTCTGCATGGAGCACTGGGTGTTGTGCACGAACAATGAATCATGGAACACTTCATCTAGAACTAATGATGTAATGTATGGGGATTAACATAAGAATAAAAAATAAATAAATAAATACAATTCTTTCCTTTGTTAAAAAAAAAAAAGAAAAAAGAAAAAGGGAAAGAAAATAGAGTTCCCTGCTCTGTTTTTTCTTGTTTTTATTTTTTTCCTTTGTAATGTCGAACTTTATACATCCCTTGTTTTCTCTTCAAATTTCTTCAAAGAGCCATAATCACTTTCAGGAACCCCTCCCCCTTGTTAGTACCTATTATCAGATCATATAAGGATAAGGAAAAGATAAATTGGACAGGGCTCCTTCAGCCCCTCTCCCATCCTTCCTGTGCCCACCCTTCCGCAGCACTCCCCTCACCCCAGTACCCCTACCCCGTGAGCAGGTGGGTAAGTCCTAAAGAGCATGGTCAGGAAGCAGAAGGGTTGATAAGAAGCAAATGAACAGGGATGGTTTTGATTCCAGCCTGTTCCTCATCTACAAGACAGTGGTTTGACTTGTAGTTTTGTTTTGTTTTGTTTTTTGCCAGGCCTTCTTTTTTTGAAGGTCTTCTCAGCACTAAACTCCACTGGAAAAGTTCACTGCCCTACCCGAAGGGGAAAAAAATCAAATAGTATTGCAAAACAAGACCATTATAATATTTCAATGTTAACTATTTCCAGGCTTAGTGTTGCTTTTCCTTTCTATTTCTTTTTTCTTCCCTGGTGTAGCTATGATTTTACTGGGCGGAAAAGAGACAGAAGAATCCTATTTTTATACAGTTTTGGCAGAAAGTTCTCCAGATCCTCCTGACCATTTTCTAGGACCCAGCTGCACTTACTGATCCTGCTTCTCAGCTTCATCACATGCTGGCTGGAGGTTCACCTAACTCTCCTTTCTTTTACCAGCCTAGCCCCTGGAGCAGTTGCAGAGCTCCACAGGTTTTGGCTTTGATGAAGCACACTGCACTCCATCACATGCTTGCTTGCCTAGAGTCCTGGACCCGGAACATTTCCGTGTGATTCCAACGCATCCTGTGCTCACGCTGGGCTTCATGAATGCGCAGTGACCAGAGGACCAGCGACTGGAGCTGCTCCCCGTCCACTCTTTACCAACCAAAATTCCAAACCATGCATTAGCAAAAATGCTGAGATGAACAGAGGAAGTTTTAGCCTACTAGTATATAATCTTCCTCCAGGAACCTGCTGTTTAGAGTAATTCTGTGATCCACTTCCTTCCTATTACTTCTCACTCCTTTCTCAAACCCAGCAAAAAATAAAAAAATAAATAAAAGAGCATCCACATATTTCTAATACATCCTTAAACGTTAGTAATCCGCTTTTTCCTGTTTTCTGAAGGTCCTCATCTTATTCATCACCTTTTATGACATAATACACATGCAATGTTATGTATAGTAATGGGCTAATTAGGGTCTAACGTTAACTACATCTTAGTGTACCTTATTGTAAGTGTAACAGAGTCTTCTCAAGTGCAACTTCATTGAATCTTTGAACATAAAAAAGGAAATTAAAGCTGAGTGTAGTTTAATTCTGTCTCTGGTGGCAAAAGGACTTTGTTAAACTAATAACAAAATTAGTGGTTCAAAGTGGAAAGCATAGTAAATTAGTAATTTACACTTTTAATATTTAAATACAATAGAACAGCATGGTCACAGGCTTTTGAATAACAAATTATTCTTTTTTTTTTTAAATGTTTTACTTATTCATGAGAGTCAGAGAGAGAGATAGAGAGAGGCAGCCGCAGAGGGAGAAGCAGGCTCCCCGCCGAGCAGGGAACCCGATGTGGGACTCGATCCCAGGACCCTGGGATCGTGACCTGAGCCGAAGGCAGAGGCCTAACCATCTGAGCCACCCAGGCGCCCCGAATAACAAATTATTCTAATCAACAAAGTCTACATTTATAAAATATGTGGTAGAAAATTTTAAGCGATGATCCATTAAAATACACATATTATGAGAATAACACTAAATTAAATAATATTTTTGGCAAAGGCCCTTCTTATTTTCTGTAGTGCCTTAGGATAAACATCATGACTCAATTTACAATGTATTGTTTTAAGTAAGAAATTGATGCCTTGATTTATAATTGAGTCACATGTCTTATTAAAATTGATGATAGACATACTTAGATATGAAATAAAAGAATTTAAGGAATGCAGTTATTAAATTTAATTTTTTATCAGAAGACACTATTTAGAGACATGAACTATATTATTTTCAAAAGAGGCTAATGTCAAAAACCTACTATATGAGAGCATATTCAAAATTTAGGGAGAGATGAGAAAATACTCTCTTATAGAGAAAAGTTTTGAAATGCTTACTTTATTACCCGCTATCCAATACAATCACGTATAAAATGAATAGGTGTTAGGGTTTTGATATTTATCTTTATTAACTTTATCTTGAGCTCATGCATTCTCATGCATCAGAAGCAGTTTTATTAATAAGTGCATCGCCTGTTTGCCTTGCCCCTGGGGCTACTGCAAGAGCCAGCTCA
>NW_027818970.1:0-276 GCF_054177405.1 Leptonychotes weddellii | reverse complement strand
GCCTGTCTCTCATGGCTGCAGTGAGCGGAAATGCGAAAAAGCAGCCAATTTACAGGGAAGTAGCTCCTAGTTAAATCAAGACCGATTCCAGATTTTGGAGAATAAAACAATTCCGTCACACGTGATTTAGAACATAGCAAGCAAGGACAGGTTTCCTTTAATAGTGGCAAACTGGTCCAGCTGTACAATGCATGGCTGAACTACTGCAGATAACAAGTACCAATAAAAGTGGTCAGAGGCAAAAAAGACAGCAAATAGCTTAAACTCCCTGCATAT
>NW_027818969.1:0-276 GCF_054177405.1 Leptonychotes weddellii | reverse complement strand
GTGTGTGTGCGTGTGTCTGCAGTTCACTTCTAACATTCTCGGGCTCCTGTAAACACTTGTTCTGCAAGAAGACAGACTTTTTTTTTTTTTTTTTAAAGATTTTATTTATTTATTTGAGAGAGCGAGAATGAGAGAGAGTACATGAGAGGGGGGAGGGTCAGAGGGAGAAGCAGGCTCCTCGCTGAGCAGGGAGCCCGATACGGGACTCGATCCCGGGACTCCAGGATCATGACCTGAGCCGAAGGCAGTTGCTTAACCAACTGAGCCACCCAGGCG
>NW_027818968.1:0-276 GCF_054177405.1 Leptonychotes weddellii | reverse complement strand
CTGGAGCAGAATTAGTGACCCAAGGACGGAGCCAAACCACGGAAATACAAGAATCCCTCACTATGGGAATCTATTTGTTTTTTTTTTTTTTTTAAAGATTTTATTTATTTATTTGACAGAGAGAGAGATAGCGAGAGCAGGAACACAAGCAGGGGGAGTGGGAGAGCGAGAAGCAGGCTTCCTGCCGAGCAGGGAGCCCGATGTGGGACTCGATCCCAGGACCCTGGGATCATGACCTGAGCCGAAGGCAGACGCTTAACGACTGAGCCACCCAGG
>NW_027818967.1:0-276 GCF_054177405.1 Leptonychotes weddellii | reverse complement strand
TTCCATCCACGTCGTTACAAATGGCAAGATCTCATTCCTTTTGATGGCTGCATAATATTCCATTGTATATATATATGTGTGTGTGTGTGTGTGTGTGTGTGTGTGTGTAAGATATTTTTAAGTAGACAGCATTTATTTTAGGCTTGGAAGTGCAAGCACTTTCTATGCTTCCTAACGATCACCCAAACAATGCTGCAGCTTAAGTCCGACTGTAGGTCCTATTTCACAGATGCGAAAACAAAACCTACACAAAATAGAAAGATATATCATTAATAA
>NW_027818966.1:0-276 GCF_054177405.1 Leptonychotes weddellii | reverse complement strand
TGGTTGCCAGTGATGGTCCTCATTACGGTGTCAATGCTAAATTGCAGGGTGAAGGTTTATATCGTATCAAATACCAAGTTTATCCACCTGGTATGAATAAACAGGTTGATTTTGGCCGACATATTGATGAAGAAACGGCAGCTCCTGAATGGTTTAATCCGTTCCAAGTTGAATGGGAATTCCCTTGGGCAGGTCCTGGCGAGAAAGGCAGCTATTAATAGATAGTATGAGATAGTAAAGAAGTAATTCTACATATCTATAGCTTACGTACTAATC
>NW_027818965.1:0-276 GCF_054177405.1 Leptonychotes weddellii | reverse complement strand
ACAAAGGACAGCCCATTTATTTATTTATTTATTATTATTTTTTAAAGATTTTATTTATTCATTTGAGACACAAAGATAGAGAGAGAGAGAGAGAGAAAGCATGAGCAGGGAGAGAGGCAGAGGGAGAGGGAGAAGTAGGTTCCTCGCCGAGCGAGGAGCCCTATGCGGGGCTCGATCCCAGGACGCTGGGATCATGACCTGAGCTGAAGGCAGACACTTAAACATCTGAGCCACCCAGGCGCCCCAAAGGACAGCCCATTTAAAGGAGTGACTTTT
>NW_027818964.1:0-276 GCF_054177405.1 Leptonychotes weddellii | reverse complement strand
TTTTCCACTCAACACATCTTGTATTTTTTGTTACAGTCAACCTGTATGGATGGGCAGGATGCTGTCTGCACAGCTCTGAGAAGTGTCATTCACAGTGTAGTCCCCAAAGATTAGTATATTTATGTTAATTAAATGTACTATACACATCATATGTATTATATATAATATAAACAGATAATACTTAAAATCATATATATATTATGGTGTTACACACTATATATTAGTATATTATATATAAAATATATAATATACATAATATATTATTTAATACAATTA
>NW_027818963.1:0-276 GCF_054177405.1 Leptonychotes weddellii | reverse complement strand
ATCAATACCAACAGCAAAGGGTGACTTTGCTTCCATGACTTTAGAGTGCAGGGTTTCCTGAGTACGCGTCTGTAGCGGGATGCATCCCGAGGTCAAATAGGATGACAAATCAGCGTAAACTTCATGTGGTGGTTCTGATTGTTTATAGCAATATAGGTAATATATTTCCATATATATATTTCAACATATAGAGAGAGAACGCAAGAGAATTAATAAGAAGTTACTATAATACATTGTGTTAGGAACCAAGACATTTTTAGTAGCATACAGATTTCT
>NW_027818962.1:0-276 GCF_054177405.1 Leptonychotes weddellii | reverse complement strand
GAAATCAATGGATCGTGGATCACTACATCAAAAACTAATGATGTATTGTATGGTGACTAACATAACATAATAAAATTAAAAAAAAAAAAAGAATAAAGACTATGGATTAGATAACACTATATATTTAGTTTCACCCACCTACTTACCCTTCCCATTATCCAATACTTCCTATATTTTGGTGTTGCCATTTCAGATTACTTTCCTTCTGATTTAAGAAAACCCTTTACTATTTCATCTATTGTAGGTCTACTGACATGATGGAGTTCTCACTTTTTG
>NW_027818961.1:0-276 GCF_054177405.1 Leptonychotes weddellii | reverse complement strand
TGTTGTGCACGAACAATGAATCATGGAACACTTCATCTAGAACTAATGATGTAATGTATGGGGATTAACATAAGAATAAAAAAAAAAATAAGTAAATAAACTAGAGGGAATCAACAGCAGATTAGAGCATGCAGACCAGATCAGTGATCTGGAAGACAGGAAAATGGGAAGCAACTGAGTTGAACAGCAAAAAGAAAAAAAAGAATAATAAAAAATGAGGACAGGTTAAGGGAACTCAGTGACATCATTAAACGTAATAAAATTCACATTATAGAG
>NW_027818960.1:0-2630 GCF_054177405.1 Leptonychotes weddellii | reverse complement strand
GTTTGTAGGTGTTCAGAATGGTTTGATCCCTATCCAGCTGAATTCCTGAGAGGAGACGAAATCCAGGTGTCCTACTCCTCCGCCATCTTGCTCCGCCCTACAAACACTATTATTTAATTATCTACAGCACAGAATTAAATTATGAAGAAATCTAAAGTGACAAATTGAGTCTCCTTTTGGAGCATTTTAGACACATGATGTTTCCTGTATATTTTTTCAATGGCAGAAATGGCAAAAAAAAAAATATATGCATATAATAATGGGTAATAATGATGGATATAATAATGATGTATAATATTGTATGTATGTGCATGTATATACACTGGGGAGGGCATGTGCTGTGGTGAGCACTGTGAATTGTGTAAGACTGATGAATCACAGACCTGTACCCCTGAAACAAATAATACATTATACATTAATAAAAAAATAAATTAAAAAATATATAGATATACGTATTTATTAATGTATTTATTTATGTACACATGTGCTCTTAGCTTTAAGCCAAGCTTACTAGAAGTGAAAATATGGGAGAACTTTCATTCATTTAACCAGGGTTCACTTAACTCTTACTATTTGCCAAGCATTATTCCAAGCCCCAAGCAGAGGGATTACAAAACTGAAGACTATTGCAAGGAAAGGCAAGAACTCCTATAGCCGTGATGAAGAAATCACCCAAACAGACCCTTCATATTTCCTGTGACCATAAACAAAAGGAGAGGCAATCACAAAAGCAGGGATGCTATGACAAGTGTGTACCAGCTGGATATACTAATCATTGATTAACTGTAGTAAAAATGTGTGTTAGGTTAAATGTATGCAAATTAAATATGTTAATACAGCTTTGGGCCTGCATGTTATTTTTTGTTTGTTAGTATACCTGTCTTGGTTATAATGCTACAGCTCCTTGAAAGCAAGGACTAGGTTACCGTCTTAGTATTTCTGTGTCTTCATAGTGCCTACACATAGGAAGTGATCCGAAAATGTTAGTTAAGCTAAAAGATATACTCAGTGGAATATAGAAGACAGTGTGTTTCACTTTAATATATAATCCCAGAAATAATATTTGCAGTAGTACATGCTGAAGTGCTTATATTTATAAAGTTTATTATCTAAACTGCTCTTGGCAGCAAGTACAGACAACAGAGGTTGCAAACCTACAATCTGACACTACAGATTACAATAAAAGAAATAAAGATGAGTTGGCTATCATAACCATAAAGGTTATATGTGTATTTCTTCATTCCTTTTAATTTTGGTAAAAAGAGGAAGGACGACAGAATGATGAAGCGGTGTTTTCATTGCTGGCATGTTCCTGGGCACCCTGGATAATATGCCGGAGTAACAAGAGGTCAGATGCTATTAAAGACACACAGCATAAAATCACAGTAGAACTGTTCATTAGCTAGAATTCTTGGAGTCCAGGTAGCCTTCTGAAGGATCATATATAATACCTTGATCTCAAAATTTACGGTGAAAAAGTCCTTGATCATATTAATGTCATTGCGTTTTGTCTGTGTTTCATGGTAATCATGATGGATTTTCTTAAGATGTACACCTTTCATGTTCAGGTACAAATAGCCTAAGATATGATTAATGCTTTGCACTAAATCAGATTTTTTTTCCCACATACAGGAAAACAATCATGAGGCAGACAAGCAGCCACATTATCATTCACAAGAGAGTTGCTTTTTCAAGGAATCAGCATAAAATAAAATAATGAAAATATAATGCAGTGTCGTTTACATGGGGGAATTAGAAAGTAGCTGTGTCAGCCCACGACACATGGCTTTAAAACTGTACTTTGCTATTTGGGATAAAGTCTGAAAGTGAGAGCTGTGTAGGAGAAGCATGAGCTCTGGATGACAGGCAGGACTCCTGGAGACCCTCAGGTCTGGCTCTGAAACACTCATTTAATGTATAATCTGTGTATTTACAGTAAAGTTGTCCCCAGTGAACTCTTTGCTTCCTAGTAATTCTTTCAAACTACTGAGCTACAAAAACAAGAAAACAATCAACTTTAGGATGCTTTTCCCTCCTAAACTGCATTCAAACTTAAATGTAAGAAGAATAAATAAAGTTATTTTGGAAATGGAAGTTGCAGGAATTTTCATCTGATCACAGGATTTCAGCTTCTTAGAAAGCATATTAAAAGACATTTAGGGCGAGCTTTCCGTACAGCTTTGGAGGCAGAGAGTGAAAATGGCGGCCTCCCAACGTCCGCCCTGGAGGAGCTGAGAACTCGGGCCCGCTCCTCAGTGAGCCCCCAGAGAAAAGCCGTCAGTCACTCCCGGCTCCCCGGTCTCGGGCCGCACTCCGTGCTCACCCGGCCTGTGACCGCGCGTTTCTATCTCTGGCACCCGACCCCGTGTGGAGTCTCCAAACCCAGCAGATCCCTGCGGTGCACTCCTGCGCGGTTCCTCCCGGGGAAGGAAGGATTGTACTCTACCGGCTCCTTACCAGCTACGTTACAGAGATATGATGTTTACGACCTTTCTTGAAAGCAGAGTGTAGTGTTGGGTGGCTGTCATTTATCCTGTAATCTATAAAAGACTCCTCGGACCCTTTCTTCTCTGCAAAGTAGCTGTTCTGAGAATGATGTTTGCATTTCAACCCGGTGATAATAAGTCAAA
>NW_027818959.1:0-276 GCF_054177405.1 Leptonychotes weddellii | reverse complement strand
TCTCATTTCTCTCTCTATATATAATTTTAAAATAAATAAATGAGTGAAAAAATGAGGAGGAGGGTAAGAAAAGTAGGTAAATTTCAGTTTTTTCACAATTTGCCTAGTTTTGAACTAATCCTATCATAAATATATTTGCATTCTGATACAGACCTACATCAGAATCAGGGAGTTTTTATTGCAAACTCATAGAGTTAGACGGTATTTTAACTCTTATTTTTTAAAATTAGTGGTGTTGTATCCTGGTGGAGATAGAGAGATTTGGAAGCCACAGTA
>NW_027818958.1:0-276 GCF_054177405.1 Leptonychotes weddellii | reverse complement strand
ATATAAGTAGAGACAGATAGTGTCTAGGGTTACTTAAGAGGTAGAATCAGTAGGACTTAGTGACAGATTATACAGGTAGGAAGAGAGAGAAGAAAGGAAGGAGGTGGACTCCCAGGTTTTTATTATTCTAATAGTAGCAATAGTATTCTGATAGTAGCAATGATGAACTGCAAGTCCAATGGCAGCAATGCTGGTGTTGCCAGTGCCCATATATTAATTATACTGACCCCAGGATACAGCCATCTTAACTCCTGTTCATTTTCATAACTTGGTTTT
>NW_027818957.1:0-276 GCF_054177405.1 Leptonychotes weddellii | reverse complement strand
TTAACCAAACCCTCAGTACTGGATTTTTAGTTTTCATTTTTTGCTATTTTAAACAATGGTCTAGAATATTCCTACATCCCTTTTAAACTATGGAAGCATTATTTAAAGTGAATAGCCAAATAGGTATATTTTGCGACAATTTTTAAAAAATTTTATTTATTTTTAAAAATATTTTATTTATTTATTTGAGAGAGAGAGAGCACATGAGAGGGGGGAGGGTCAGAGGGAGAAGCAGACTCCCCGTTGAGCAGGGAGCCCGATGTGGGACTTGATCCC
>NW_027818956.1:0-276 GCF_054177405.1 Leptonychotes weddellii | reverse complement strand
GTGAAATACAAAGACATTTAACATTAACTGTCAGCTCATATCACTAAATTTAACCTGGTGCACAACCTACGTGTGTGTAGGCAGGGAAGAGTAGAGAAACATGGGAAAATACAAATTAGTGGAAACGTTTTGTTTTGTTTTGGACAAGTTACTACTAAAGTTGCCACTATGAGTGCAATATGAATGTTTAAAGATATATGTTTTTATACAACCAACATACAAAATGGCAAGCCAACTACTTAATCTCTTCTCATCTAATATACCTATCTAGTCTAC
>NW_027818955.1:0-276 GCF_054177405.1 Leptonychotes weddellii | reverse complement strand
TTAAAAAATCAGGATAACAAGACTAATTTTTTAAAAAATTGTATTGTATTACTATTGATGGGTATTAAAGAGGGCACGTTCTGCATGGAGCACTGGGTGTTATGCACAAACAATGAATCATGGAACACTACATCAAAAACTAATGATGTAATGTATGGTGATTAACATAACAATAAAAAAATTTAAAAATAAAAAAAAACATGAAGGAACATTTAAAAGTTTTTGTTGATTAGTTCATATATATCTATAGAAGATTTTCCCCACATCTGGCTATCA
>NW_027818954.1:0-276 GCF_054177405.1 Leptonychotes weddellii | reverse complement strand
CTGTGGATTGCCTCTTTGTTTTGTTGACTGTTTCCTTTGCTATGCAGAAGCTTTTTATCTTGACGAAGTTCTTGGGTCAGTTTCTTTACCATGCTGGGCCTCATCTCCCACATCCCCACAATGAAGGACCTTGGTTAGATTATACCTGATGCTCCCTTTGGGCCTAAAGTTCTGTGAGTCTATAACTCATCCATGCTGGTGTTGGGGTTCAGATCTGGACTGGAAATGAAATTGTTCTTTCGGTCTCCCCCAACAGTGTGGTTTGGTTAGAGACTG
>NW_027818953.1:0-276 GCF_054177405.1 Leptonychotes weddellii | reverse complement strand
GGGAGGGCATTATGCTAAGTGAAATAAGCCAGACACAGAAAGACAAACACTCTATAATCTCACTTACCTGAGGAATCTGAAATAGGTTCTTGGAAGTAGAGGGCAGAATGTTTGTTAACAGGGGCTGGCGGTGGAGGAGATGGAAATGGGGAAGTGGTGTTCAAAGGGCACCAGGTTTTGGTTATGCAAGATGAAAAAGTCCTTGACATCTACGGTACAGCACAGTGTCTGTAGTTACAGCGTACATCAAAGTTCACTAAGAGGATAGGCCTTATG
>NW_027818952.1:0-276 GCF_054177405.1 Leptonychotes weddellii | reverse complement strand
TGGGTGGCTCAGTTGGTTAAGCAACTGCCTTCGGCTCAGGTCATGATCCTGGAGTCCCGGGATCGAGTCCCGCATCGGGCTCCCTGCTCGGCAGGGAGTCTGCTTCTCCCTCTGATCCTCCTCCCTCTCATGCTCTCTGTCTCTCATTCTCTCTGTCTCAAATAAATAAATAAAATCTTTAAAAAAATAAATAAATAAAATAAATCTTTAAAAAAAAAAAAGAATGTCCTCATCTGGTTAGGGATAGGGTAGGATCTGCTATGGTAACAAAATACG
>NW_027818951.1:0-276 GCF_054177405.1 Leptonychotes weddellii | reverse complement strand
TCTTGGGCTTTTTAAAATACCCTACGGGAAGGAGGTAGCCTCAGATTAGGGGCAGGCAAACTGCTGGGCCAGGAATGGGGCAAAGATCTATGGCTTGTCCATTTTGCCTTTTTTTTTTTTTTTAAGATTTATTTATTTATTTGAGAGAGAGAGAGCGTGGGGAGGGTCAGAGGGAAAGAGAAATGTTAGCTGACTCTTCCCTGAGCTCAGAGCCTGACGTGGGGTGGATCCCACAACCCTGAGATCATGACCTGAGCTGAACGCCTAACCGACTGT
>NW_027818950.1:0-2630 GCF_054177405.1 Leptonychotes weddellii | reverse complement strand
CTGGGTGGCTCAGTTGGTTAAGCGACTGCCTTCGGCTCAGGTCATGATCCTGGAGTCCCGGGATCGAGTCCCGCATCGGGCTCCCTGCTCGGCAGGGAGTCTGCTTCTCCCTCTGACCCTCTTCCCTCTCATGCTCTCTGTCTCTCATTCTCTCTGTCTCAAATAAATAAATAAAAAATCTTTAAAAAAAAAAAAAAGAAAAATACAGAGAACAAAATAAAGCCCTACAAATCTAATTGAAAAAATGTAATCCAAAGGGCCAACCTAAAGCCCCATCAGCCTACTCCTATCCAGTGAGGAAGGTCCTCCCTGAAACGGGAAGTGAGGAAGACAATAGCAAAAGGGTCAACTCCTTTTCACTCCTGCCCTCAAATACCGCCCATTATGGCCATTCAAGGCTTGGAACTCTCACTTCGGCCCCGGACCTGGGAACAGTGAGTTGATGCTCCTGCCCCTGGCCTCTCCATGACCGCTGAGACACCTTTCTCCGCGACGTAGGCTAAAGTTACCTCCCTGAGGTAAAGAGACAAACGAGGGAGCTGAACCCCATCTTTCCTCCTGACCATCACTCCTGTTCCTCTGAGTGAAATTCCTATCCCACCCAGAGAGATAACAAAGCCCCTATTTCATGACCATGTGGTCCATTCCAGCCCCCTCACACTTCTTTCTCTTCTTACCCGGATTAAATTATCCCCGCAGGTGGAAAGGCTCAGGTAGAGGCCCCAGGGCAAGGTGAGGCTCTCCCACAGGTCAGATCTCGCTCAGGGGCTGTCTTCACCAAGGGAAATCTGAAAACAAGCCAGTTTGGGGGCACCTGGCGGGCTCCGTGCCTAATGCTTACTCTTGATCTTGGGATTGTGAGTTCGAGCCCCACGCTGGGAGGAGAGTTTACTTAAAAAATTAAATAAATAATGAATTAATGTTTAAAAAAAAAAGAATGAGTCAGTTTTAAGTTTTACTCACAAATTCCTCTGGTGCAAAGGCTGGGGGGAGGGGGAGACACAGACTAGAAGCCTAACAACAACAGCAGCAATAACAATAATCATAACTCACGTTTATTAAGCATGAGCTATATGCCATGCTCTGTGTGCTTTATCTGTTTTTTTCTCATATAATGCTCAAAATAACTCTATAAGATTTTTTTTTTTTTTAAAGATTTTATTTAGTCATTTGACAGAGAGAGACACAGCGAGAGAGGGAACACAGCAGGGGGGGGGTGGGAGAGGGAGAAGCAGGCTTCCCGCTGAGCAGGGAGCCCGATGTGGGGCTCCATCCCAGGACCCTGGGATCACGACCTGAGCCGAAGGCAGACGCTTAACGACTGAGCCACCCAGGCACCCCAATAACTCTATAAGATTAACAGTATTATTAGCCTCATTTTACAGGAAACTATTTTATCAGCTTATTTATGAGTTTATTATTAGTACAGATATTATTAGCAGAGGAATTACACAGAATTATTTTTATTATTAAATTGGTAGTGCAGGCTTTTTATTGTAATTGTTTTATTAGCACAGATATTATCCACGTGTAGAAACTATTAGTAAAGAAAATAGTATCAGTACCACTATTACATGCAGAAATTATTTCTGCAGCACAGAAATTAGTATGAAAGTAGTATCATAATATTATAGTATAGAAATTATTAGTACAGAAATTAGTATCAGGACAATTATTGTAGTACGGAAATTAATTATTATTATGGTTCAGAAACTACGAGTACAGTGGAGGGTGCCTGGGTGGCTCAGTGGGTTAAGTGTCTGCCTTCGGCTCAGGTCAGGATCCCAGGGTCCTAGGATCAAGTACCGCATTGGGCTCCCTGCTCGGTGGGGAGCCTCCCTCTCCCTCTCCCTCTGCGCTCCCCCTGCTTGTGCTCGCTCTCTGTATCAAATAAATAAAATCTTAAAAAAAAATTACGAGTACAAACATGATACCCATACTATTATTATGCTATAGAGATCATTAGTATGGAAAATAGCATCAGTAATATTACTATTGGTCCCATTGTTCAGAAATGAGGTTAGGCAGAAAGAGGTTAGGCAAACTTCCCTAAGCTGACCTAGTTAGCAGTTGGCCTAGTTGAGTTCACTCAGTTCTTAACCTTGAGATCCTCACTCTACCCACCTCAGCTTCCCCCCAGGGCAGCAGGGAGGGTGAGGAGGAACCGGGAGAAACAATCAAAGTGGCCAGAGAAGAAAGAGCTCCAGGCACATTCTTGTGACTGGAAGTAGCAGGGAAATGGGTAACTAATTCACCTGGAAAATGGTCCCATATCCTGTGTTCAGAGGAAAGAAATAATTTTAAAACCTAGGAGTGAGTGGGGCGCCTGGGTGGCTCAGTCGTTAAGCCCCTGCCTTCGGCTCAGGTTCACATCCCAGCATTTTGGGATCGAGCCCCGCATCGGACTCCCCGCTCAGCGGGAGGCCTGCCTCTCCCTCTTCCACTCCCCCTGCTTGTGTTCCTCTCTCACTGTGTCTCTCTCTGTCAAATAAATAAATAAAATCTTTAAAAAAAAAAACAAAACCTAGGAGTGAGGGGCCCCTGGCTGGCTCAGTTGGTAGAGCAGGCAACTCTTGATCTCAGTGTTGGGAGTTCAAGCCCCACCTTAAGGCGGGGGGGGGGGGGGGCAA
>NW_027818949.1:0-276 GCF_054177405.1 Leptonychotes weddellii | reverse complement strand
TGGGGAACATAGGTTGGAAAGTTAAAACTAAACTCAGTGATTTGGATTGCTCAACATATGTTTTCTCTCGATTTTCCCCTCATGCTTTATCTGGTAGGATTTGAAAAGGGATTATTTAGGGGCTTAAACTCAGAATTTTTTTTAAAACATAGCTCTATAAAAGATTAGAGAGCTGATAAGAGGAAACTAAAAAAAAAAAACACGTTAAACAGAATGTAAACTTGTTTTATTTTTTTTTATTATGTTAAACACCATACATCATTCGTTTTTGATGTA
>NW_027818948.1:0-276 GCF_054177405.1 Leptonychotes weddellii | reverse complement strand
TGGTTAAGCGACTGCCTTCGGCTCAGGTCATGATCCTGGAGTCCCAGGATCGAGTCCCGCATCGGGCTCCCTGCTCAGCAGGGAGTCTGCTTCTCCCTCTGACCCTCCTCCCTCTCATGCTCTCTGTCTCTCATTCTCTCTCTCTCAAATAAATAAATAAAATCTTTAAAAAAAATAAATAAATAAAAATAAAAATAAAAAAAATAAAATACATAAGATTATAAAGGAAACAGGTATATCAATATAATGTAAGTATTAAAAACAAAGTTCTGTTAT
>NW_027818947.1:0-276 GCF_054177405.1 Leptonychotes weddellii | reverse complement strand
GGCTCCCTGCTCGGCAGGGAGTCTGCTTCTCCCTCTCCCGCTCCCCCCTCTTGTGCTCTCTCTTTCAAATAAATAAAATCTTTAAAAAAAAAAAAAAAAAAAAAAGAACATAGAGGACTGGCTGGAAGAGAAAGAACTTCAGACTTGTCGATAAGCTCTGTGTGCGATTTGAGCAAAAGTTCCAGGGGATTGTGAGAAAATCACCTCCACACCTACCCCCTCTACTCTCTCTTTATCATGCACATATGCACACATTCCTCTCTTTCTCTCTCTAGT
>NW_027818946.1:0-276 GCF_054177405.1 Leptonychotes weddellii | reverse complement strand
TTTCAGAATATTCTATTGTTCAATCTGGCTTCTCAAGGGAACAAAGAAAAATCTAATTTGTAACAGCACAAAGGAACTACCTTACATTTCCTGCTAATTCTTCTAAGATACATGACTTAAATCTACATCTTATTTATGACATGGATTACAGAATCATCAACAAGTTCTGAATCCCATTTTTCTCCATAAATTTCAACCCATAAAGCGTCGCACTACTGCTCCCTTTTAAATCTGAATACATTTTCTTGATGTAGTCAAGTTTCAGGGCCTCCCCAT
>NW_027818945.1:0-276 GCF_054177405.1 Leptonychotes weddellii | reverse complement strand
GTTATGCACAAACAATGAATCATGGAACACTTCATCTAAAACTAATGATGTAATGTATGGGGATTAACATAAGAATAAAAAAAAAAAAAAAAAGAAATACCTGTTTGGGTGGGCCTCAGTCATATGGTCTCATCCCAGACGCAGGGGCAGCTAGGAAAGTGCGAAAGTGATCGTTTCCACAGTGGGCTATGGTCTCTGCCCCATGAGCTCTGATATGGGGAAGAATCCCCAAACATGGATGTTCTCAAACTTTCTGGTTTCAGGACCCCTTTGCAC
>NW_027818944.1:0-276 GCF_054177405.1 Leptonychotes weddellii | reverse complement strand
TCCCCCCTCTCATGTGCTCTCTCTCTCATTCTCTCTGTCTCAAATAAATAAATAAAATCTTTAAAAAAAAAAAAAAGGAAACAAAACCTGGAATTGGACCCAGGCCTCCTGAGCACAGTCCAATGTCTAATACTACCTTATTCCTTATGGCATTCGACATACCAGCCTAACTGGTTTTCTAAGATATTCATTCTTTAGCGATGTCAGATCGCTAAAAGAACTACTAAGTTCTGTTAAAATTAAAGTAAAAAGCTCAGTGTCACTAGAATAGAAAAG
>NW_027818943.1:0-276 GCF_054177405.1 Leptonychotes weddellii | reverse complement strand
TTTTTTTTTTTAAAGATTTTATTTATTTATTTGACAGAGAGAGACACAGCGAGAGAGGGAACACAAGCAGGGGGAGTGGGAGAGGGAGAAGCAGGCTTCCCATAGAGCAGAGAGCCCGATATGGGACTCGATCCCAGGACCCTGGGACCATGACCTGAGCCGAAGGCAGTTGCTTAACAACTGAGCCACCCAGGCGCCCTCAAAAGAAACTTTTTAAAACTAAAACATTCCCTCCCCCATCCACATTCCTCCCACACAAATACATCTCATTTTTTT
>NW_027818942.1:0-276 GCF_054177405.1 Leptonychotes weddellii | reverse complement strand
TGAACATCACCTCATATATACAACTTCCATTTGATGATGGCTTACTTCTAAACACATCCAACTTCCATGATAGGCAACTCAGATTTTATTCGGCGACCCATGGTTAAACATTCAATCTCTACTAAAGCCCAATAGCAAGTAAGTTGTTTCTCAAAAGGACAGTAGTTATCCACAGAGAAATCTAGCACTTCACTCCAAAATCCTATGGTTCTGTGCCATGATTATCTATAAGGTACTGCCAAAGGCCCCATAAACAAAATCTGTATTTGACACTGA
>NW_027818941.1:0-276 GCF_054177405.1 Leptonychotes weddellii | reverse complement strand
TCGAAACAGTAAGGACATTAAATCCAGCAACTTTCTCCCCACAGAAGAGGGGGAACCAGACCATACTGCTCCGAGGTGATTGATGAAGTCTACTCGAGTCGTCCAGATCTGCGGGATCAAGCCATAAAGAATCCAGAGCTCATGCTGTTAGCGATGGCAGCAGTTACCTACAAGAGGGTGCCTGGAAAGCGGGTTATGCGGTAACCACAACCACTGAAGTCCTAGAAGCTAAGGCATTACCAGCTGGCTGGTCAGCACAACGGGCTGAACTATATG
>NW_027818940.1:0-276 GCF_054177405.1 Leptonychotes weddellii | reverse complement strand
GAAAGATGAGGGCAAAGTGCTAATCTGAGCTGCAAGTTGTACTACTGTTTGAGACTGTTCACTGATTAGTAAAATAGAAGCCAAATGACATGACCCAGCTATGCCCAGTGGCACCATGAGGCCCTAGAAAACTGCAGTGTCTGTGGTGATTCATTCCTTGATCTAGACCTAAGCTCAGGCATAAAAGAGGTTTTTTTTTGTTTTTTTTTTTTTCATATCCTGAGAGCAACTGTCTACAAGGGGGAAAAAGAACGAAGTAAATCCTGTATCCTATGT
>NW_027818939.1:0-2630 GCF_054177405.1 Leptonychotes weddellii | reverse complement strand
GTTTGGCTGGCCCGCACGTTGGGGGTGTCAGGTGGCCATGTGAGCTGTTACGTGCGTGATCCCGGGCGCACCCTTCACATGACTGGAGGGTGCTCGGTGGCTCTGTGCTCCTGCCAGGTTGTAGTCCTGGTAACTACCTGCCAGGTAGGTAACTACCTACCAGATTTAGAGAAACTTGACAGTAAGTTGAAACCCTCCTGATGCTAATAGTTATTTCTAGGATTTCAATCCATCCCATACAATCTTCTCTAAGACAGATTATAATAGAAGTATGTAAAATCAAGGATAAAGTCAGAATTTTAATAGCTGCATGGAAAAAATAACCTCTCATACAAGGGAACCCCCATAAGGTAGCAGTGCATTTCTCAGCAGAGACCTTGAAGGCCAGGAGGGAACAGGGTGATAATATATGTTCAAAGCAATTATAGAAAGATACTTCCAACCAGGAATACCTTTCCCAGCACATTTATCCTTCAGAAACGATGAGATAAAGACTTTCTTTAAAAATAGAAGCTGAGGGAATTCATTGCCACTAAGTCTGCCTTACCAGAACTGCTGAAGGAAGATCTTCAAGCTGAAACAAAAGGATGCTAGTTAGTATCATGAACACATGAAAATATACACAACACACTGGTAATGGAAAGTGTATACTCAGATTCAGAATAATCTCATAATGTAATATGGTGAAGTAGCTAGTTTAGTATAAAGATTAAAAACAAAAGTATTAAAATTGCTAAAACTTCAACATAATGTAAAAATATGAAAATTTAAAAAATTATGAAAATGGCAACATCAAAACAAATGAGGGGGAGTAAAAGAATAGCATTTCTATATGTGATTAAATAGAAAAAAAAATAACTTGCCAAAACTGACTCAAGAAGGAATAGCCAATCTGAGTTGTTCTATAACCATACAGAAATATATCACTAGTCAAAAAGCTTTTTTAAAAAAAATCCAGGCTTCTCCTCTGACTTCTGACAAACATCTTAGGCAAAAATATTTTCAATGTGACACAAATTCATAGACAAACTAGAAAAAGAGGGACACTCCCTAAAACATTTTGTGAGAATACAATAACCTGGATACTAAATCCTGTCAAGGACAAGTTGAGAAAGGAAAATCACGGGTCAATCACACACTCATGATAAAGAAGCAAGAATCAGAAACAGAATATTAGCAATCTGAATCCTACAGGATATAAGAAGGAAAACAGAATGCGCTATGATGAAACCGGATCCATCCCAGACACACAAACTTGAATTAACTTCAGAAATAAAGTACTACAATATTTCACATTCACACATTATAGGAGATCACTGAACCTCAAATTCAGGAAAATAATTGGTAAGACACAGTATCCATTAGTAATGTATTTTTCACAATTTTTAAAAAGTTCAAGAATTTTTTTTTAATTAGAAGGATTTTTAATTTCCAAGTCTTTTGAGAAAGCAAATTTAATGCAACACAAATCAGAAGATCTAATTAATAAATTTAACAACAACCAAAGTAATTTTGTTACATAAATTAACCCATTTATTATAGGCTAGCAGTGTTTCAAATGGTGAAGCTTCTACTGTTTTTTCAACTCCTTCAGTCTTCTGATGGCAGACTTTACTGTGACTGCAGAAGTTGTGTTGTAGGTCCAGGAGCCACCGGGGTCTGTTTTCATGCAGGAGCTACAACGCCAGATCCCCACAGCTTGTCTTCTCATTTTGGTTTTCCCACAAAGGAGCAAGTGTACTTAGCGTGCTAGCTTATTTCAATCTTCTTTACCATTTTCCTGACGGAGGCACCATAATGGGTGCCATATTTACCAGCAATTCCAAACTTCTTGGTGCATTTAGCCATGTTACTTCAAACTAGTTCTGAGCCCAGAAAGCAGAGTTCAAGATTACTGAGATAGAATTTGCATCAAGGTCTATGAGTCCTTACAAACTCATACTGTTAGGGAACCACCACCACAATCAAACTACAAAAGATTTTCATCACCTGCCAAAACCCATCATGCTCTGATAGTTAAAGCCCTTCTCTCAACCCCCAGACACTAACAACCACTGATCTGCTCTCTGTCCCTATGGTTTGGACTTTGCAAGAATATCACAAAAATGGAATCCTGTGGTTTATAAATTTAGCACTTGGTGCCCTTCACAGAAAGAGACCCACACATATGGCACTTCTGGAAGTGCAATGTACCATTCCTCACATGGGTAGTAGTTACGTGGCTTGATCACTTACTATCCATTTGTCAAATTGTAGGCTTTCTACAATTATGTATACATACAGTGTTTCATAAATATAATATGTACTTTCCTGTAATTTATCCTATCTTTGTAAAGGTTACTTATTAAATAGCGATTGCTATCCTTTAAAAGAAAGTGGAAAAGTCAAGAAAGCAGTCATCTCAAGAAAACAGGAGATAAGTGCCTGGCATGGGGCAAAAGGAGGGTTTCAACTTACTGTCAAGTTTCTCTAAATCTGGTAGGTAGTTACCTACCTGGCAGGTAGTTACCAGGACTACAACCTGGCAGGAGCACAGAGCCACCGAGCACCCTCCAGTCATGTGAAGGGTGCGCCCGGGATCACGCACGTAACAGCTCACATGGCCACCTGACACCCCCAACGTGCGGGCC
>NW_027818938.1:0-276 GCF_054177405.1 Leptonychotes weddellii | reverse complement strand
TCTGAGTATGTCTTTATGTCTTCACTTCCTTGAAATATATCTTTGCTGGATAGAGTTCACATTAACAAAAATTCTCTCTCTGTATATTGACTTGAACATAGTTACTTTGGGTTCTTTTTTATTTTTCTCAGTTCTTCAGTATAGTTTTTTTTTTTTTTTTTAAGATTTTATTTATTTATTTGAGAGAGAGAGAATGAGAGACAGAGAGCATGAGAGGGAGGAGGGTCAGAGGGAGAAGCAGACTCCCTGCCGAGCAGGGAGCCCGATGCGGGACTC
>NW_027818937.1:0-276 GCF_054177405.1 Leptonychotes weddellii | reverse complement strand
TGGGTCATATCAGATGTTGGCTTGTCTTGACTAAGTTTTCCTCTGACTATGGGTCACATTTTCCTGTTTCTTTGTGTATTTGGTATTTGCTTTTTATTTTATCGTATTGGGCTTTGCATGCGACACATCTTAGAAACTCTAGATTCTGTGATTTTCCTCTGGAGAGTGTTGGTTTTTGTTCTAGCAGAACTTTCAGTCTCACCTTGAGCTCACCTTGCAGAAACTCAGCTAATACTTGGCCAAGGAGTGCCTGTCTCAGCCTTGCTCTCACTCTCA
>NW_027818936.1:0-276 GCF_054177405.1 Leptonychotes weddellii | reverse complement strand
GGGGGTGGTAGGACCAGATTTGCATTTTGAAAAGGTCACTGTTTTATACCTTGAAAAGACTTGGAGTTTCATGAGATTAAAAGAACTGCACACTTAGGCTTGGGTAAGCAGTCCCTGGCTGGTGAGCTGTTCTGTAATGTCATGGCACATGGCTAGGCTGGGGCTTCAACACCGCCAGTGGGAATGAGGCTGCCTTCTTCTCAGCCCCTCATCCCTGGCCCACCTATTGTACCCATCAACATTCACGCCCGGAAGGGCCTGTCTCGGGACCGGCGG
>NW_027818935.1:0-276 GCF_054177405.1 Leptonychotes weddellii | reverse complement strand
GCAGAGTAGGGCCTCCATGAGCTGTGCTGGAGACTGTCTAGGGTTCCCCACAGCTGACCCTCAAGGCTCCCAGGCATGTTTGTGAGATGCAGCTGAGCAAGCCCACCCAGCCCCAAGGATGGACTTCCCTGAGCTGAATTTGGGGGCCCCCAGACATGATCACAGCTTCTCCATCCTTCTCCCAAGACCTGAGGACATCTCCTGGGGATCCTGCCTCACCTCCTCTGTGTCTGTCCTTCTCAGCTGCAGAGGAAGAGACCCCAACCCCCACCGAGG
>NW_027818934.1:0-276 GCF_054177405.1 Leptonychotes weddellii | reverse complement strand
ATCATGACCTGAGCCGAAGGCAGACGCTTAACCATCTGAGCCACCCAGGCGCCCAATAAATAAAATCTTTAAAAAAAAAAGAAACAACAATGGCACCGCTGATCTAGAGAAATCTTTGTCCAACTTTGAAAAACTGCCCAGAGCAGCTAGAGAGCAAAGGTTAGCCACAGGTCTCCTCAGACTTGTTATTAATGGATACCTCCTTCCAGCTCACCCCTTCCTGAACTGAGGCGAGAGAGACAGGAAGATGAGGAATTTCCTTCTAAGCTTTTTTCT
>NW_027818933.1:0-276 GCF_054177405.1 Leptonychotes weddellii | reverse complement strand
CTAGCATGGAAAGGGGGCAGGATGAGGAAGAAGCAGAAGGATGAGGGGGCCATGTGGCTAATCTGGAAGAGGATATTGCTTCTTGTGCTATAAGGAATTTGTCTAGTTTCTTCCTGGGTTCCTGGCACAGAGGTTCTGAGAAGTATCTGTGCTACAGACTGACATGTGCTCCCCCAATTCTTATGTCGATGCCCTAACCCCCTGTGTGGCTAATGTGGAGGTTGGGTCTTTGAGAAGCAGTTAAGGTAAAATGACATCATAGTGTGGGGCCCTAAT
>NW_027818932.1:0-276 GCF_054177405.1 Leptonychotes weddellii | reverse complement strand
TGGAAGAACAAATATTGTGAAGATGTCAATGCTACCTAGAGCATTCTACACATTCAATACAATCCCTACCAAAATACCATCAACTTTTTTCAAAGAAATGGGACAAATAATCCTAAAATTCGTATGGAACCAGAAAAGACCCCGAATAGCCAGAGGAATGTTGAAAAAGAAAAGCAAAGCTGGCGGCATCACAATTCTGGACTTCAAGTTCTATTATGAAGCTGTAATCATCAAGACAGTATGTTACTGGCCCAAAAACAGACACATAGATCAATG
>NW_027818931.1:0-276 GCF_054177405.1 Leptonychotes weddellii | reverse complement strand
TGAACTTTTGAATATGTCTCATTATATATATTTATGTATAAATTTGATTTTAGCAGTATATACTTCAGATGGAATACCAAGACAGTAAGAACTGGATTTCTTTAAGCATGTCTTCATTGTTATTAGATATTACTAATGTTTTGCTGAATGACATTCACAAGATAAATTCTACTTGACAATGATGCATTTTTTTTTTTTTTTGGTTTCTGCTAGTGTTGCTTCTCTTTTTTTATTGTTATGTTAATCCCCATACATTACATCATTAGTTTTAGATGT
>NW_027818930.1:0-276 GCF_054177405.1 Leptonychotes weddellii | reverse complement strand
GCTTCCGGCTGTAATCCAACTGCTGGGTCCCGGGTGCACTGTGCAATTTTAATTGGCTTGTGGCTCTTTTCTGCCTCGTGCCCTGTTGATCTTGGCACTTGACCTTGGACACCACGTCTATGCTGTGTGCAGGACTGAGGGTGTGTTTGTCCCCTCTGCCTGAGCCCCTCAGGCCCTTGCACTCTGAGGACACTCGAGGTATGGTAACCATGGGACACTGCTGCTGTCCCAGCGTGCTTCCGGAAGCTTCTCTGGCCCACGGCGGGCTTGTTCCTG
>NW_027818929.1:0-276 GCF_054177405.1 Leptonychotes weddellii | reverse complement strand
GGAAAACTGAGGGACAGAGAGGTTCATTAGTCTTTCCAAGGTCACACAGCTGATAAATGGAGGAACTACTATTTGACCGTGGGCACTAAGTTCTCCTGTAAGCAGGGGACATCTGTGGAGGTCCCAAAGGTGCTGCCCAGCCCACAGGCACCACAGGCTAAGAAGACCCCTGGTTTAATCTTTGTCTTTCTTTAAAAAAAAAAGAAAGAAAGAAAGAAAGAAAGAAAGAAAGAAAGAAAGAAAAAAGGATGCATTTATTGTAAGAATTTTGAAAGC
>NW_027818928.1:0-2631 GCF_054177405.1 Leptonychotes weddellii | reverse complement strand
CAGGGCCCACTCAGGTTCACGGTGGGGCTGATCTTTGGATAAAGGAGGGACAATTCACAACACAGAAACTGCAAAAATATTCCTGTCCGTGTCCTGAAGTGCAACAGAATATCAACAATTGGTTCGGATCATCTTACACGTATGTGAAGGGTGATTTTGTACCTGGCCAAGGCTGGGGCTGGACCGGGTGTGTGTGTGTGTTTGATGTGTGAGAGTCTGTGTGTGTGTGTGTGTGTGTCTGTGTGTGAAGGACCAGGGGTGTATGTGTGTGTGTGCGGGGTGTGTGTGTGTGTGTTTGGTGTGTGTGTGTGTGAAGAACCAGGTGTGTGTGTGTGTGTGAGAGTCTGTGTGTGTGTGTGTGTCTGTGTGTGAAGGACCAGGGGTGTATGTGTGTGTGTGCGGCGTGTGTGTGTGTGTGTGTGTTTGGTGTGTGTGTCTGTGTGTGCGGTGTGTGTGTGTGGTGTGTGTGAAGGGAGCACCCCAGACCGCTTGGGTTGAGATCATGGCCACGTAAGGGACACAGCCGTCGTGGCACCCCGGGTCGTCAGTGTCCCGGATGGCGTCGGGGCAGGAGACCCTCCCGGCCCTCCCCGAGCCCGGTCCTGGAGCGCCCTCGTCCCCACACTCCCCCTGAGCCCGCACCAGCCCTTACCGACTGCCTGGTGCACGTGCCCCACGCTGGGGAGCCGTAGAGTGAGGCTCCTGTTGACCAGCTTGTCCCCAATTTCTTCCATGGGGCTCTGCAAAGACAGTGAGCGGCGCCCGGCCCGGAGGCATCACAGCCCTGCCCGGCCGTCCTCACCGTCCTCCTGCCCAGCCCCACTGCTGCCCCCAGATCAGACACAGCCCCGTGCGGGCACAGCCCTGCACCCGGGGTGCAGTGACATGTATCGACAGGGCTCCGGATCAACCCTGGGGAGAAGGAGGCCGCCCCAGCACACCCCGTCCCACCCAGCCAGCCTTGACCCGGGGTGTGAACATGATCCACCCAGCAGGCATCTGGCCCCTCATCACCCTGCTCCTGCTCAGGGTGGGCTACCCTGCCTGAGACCTCCGCACACACACACACACACACACACACAGGAGGGGCGCTGGGCTGCACGGTCGGATCACAGCGGTGTCTGGCTGGCCTGGCTGGCTCTGGGCCTCCCTGTGTTACCTTTGGGCCCCTCCAGGCAAATGGCCAGAGGTGGCAGGCGTGGGACCTGACCCCAGGTCTGCAGTGTAGGCAACAGCTCTCACTGTCGGCTTTGCTGAGACCACATCCTGGGGACATCGGGATACAGCAGGATTGGAGCATCTCCAGCCAAGTGAACTGAGTAGGAAGGGGGCTGTCTCTAGAATGTGGGTGCCTGTGACAGCCCTTGGGCATCTTGGGGACGCCCTGGCCATCAGCCTGGCAGGTCTCCCCCGAGCCCCATGCTACGGCCCCGGGCATGTTCCCAGGAGACAATGCCCACACCCCACGGCCCAGCTGCCTCCAACCTCCTCCTTCTTTCCCCCTTGTCCCCTCCAGGGTCCACGCCCCCTTTGACCCCCGCCGGGGAGTTTGTGTGTGTGTGTGTGTGTGTGCACAGAGCCTTGTGTGTACGTGTGCCCACGCGAGGATGACCAGAGGAAAGGGCCCCACATGGGAGTGTGGGCAGGGGTCCCCCGGATCTTAGGGGCCCTCATTCCCAAAGGAAACCCCATGCGAGGTGAAGCTTGGCCTCGGAAGCTGGAACCCTCCCTGTTCCTCTAGCCTCTGCTCACCTGCTGGGTCCCAGGCCAGTCCCTGCCTCTCCTGCCCTCAGTTTGCCGACTGTCCCATGAGGGGTTGGAGGAGGAACTTCATTAGTGTGGCTCGGCGTGGCCGGTCGGCTCCCACCTTCTAGGTGGACGTGGCGCAGGTGCACTCTGGGTGGGCGGGGTCCTCCCACCAACGGTGGGTCGGAGGCAGGTGGATCCTGCGCAGGCGCACACGGCCCAGCAGACAGCGCCTGCGCGGGACCCCACCTGCCCGCAGGCATGTGCAACCCCGAGGGGCTCGCTGTGGCGTTGGTGCCCCGTGTCCCGATCTCCACTGCCTGCTCAGTGACCCTCACGTCCTCTTAGGCCAGGGGCCAGCCCCAGTCCCGCCAGGCAGGGCCGCTGGACTGAGTGGACATGGAGACCTGGGGACTAGAGAGAAATGAAATATCCCCCCTCCCTGCCGTCCTGGCCCCCACATTCCACTTCAGTGTTCGTCTCAGTGCATGGCGGGGTCAGGGGAGGGTGATGGGGACACGTGTGGGCAGGGAGGAGGTCAGGCCGCCTTTTCCTCCTCTACATCCCCTCCCCCTGTCTTCCTGGCAGCAGCCCCTCTCCCCCAAATCCGGCACTCAAACACCTTCATCTCCCTGCTTTAAACCCCAGCACATCCTCCTGAGGTGGGAGTCACTGACCCCATCTCCAAAGTAGAAAACTGAGGTCCCAGGAGTTCCCATAGGAGCTTGCCAGTCACAGGGCTGTGACATGGCCCTGCTGTGGGTTTGAACCCAGATCAATCTGACCCAAAGCCTGAGCTTACAGAGGAGCCAGAGGAAGTAGCCTTTGAGCCCAGGCTTGGAGGTGAGGCCATCCTGGATGGGGGTCATAGGGAGGGACGGCAGG
>NW_027818927.1:0-276 GCF_054177405.1 Leptonychotes weddellii | reverse complement strand
TACAAAATTAATTTTTTCCTTGTTAATTTGTTTTGTGTCAGTTTAATTATTAGACCAGCCAAAAGAACCAAGAGGGGTAGGGAGGAATTTCTCCTCCCTGACAATAGCAATGGCTGAACTACAGATGTGTTTTCTTTATTTGACCAGCTCCAACTATGACTCAACATAAGAATTCTAAGGAAGTCTTTAAAAAAAAAAAATCTATTTATTAGTTCCCAATTTGGAGAAAACTTAATATATATTTTAAATAGGTAAATTTGTAGGAGAGGCTAGATT
>NW_027818926.1:0-276 GCF_054177405.1 Leptonychotes weddellii | reverse complement strand
ACTAGACTGACCTCAAATATATGAATAATCATTACCATAGAGAATAATTAGGAGCTGTTTTGTTTTTGTTTTTTTTTCACAAAAAGTAGAACAAGAATAGTTCCAGTTTGTAACATCAGAGGAGGTCATTGAAGGACAGATGGACCCTCACGTTGAATATCTTTCAGTAGCTACCTGCCTCATTGTCTGGGGTAGCTCAGGGCAAGCGATGGTGCCAGCAGAGGAGCGGAGTACACGCGCGCATCTCTTCATTTCTCACTACGTGCTTCGATGATT
>NW_027818925.1:0-276 GCF_054177405.1 Leptonychotes weddellii | reverse complement strand
GCCTGGGGCTGGAGGGACGGGGGAGAGAAGCCCCCCTGAGTCCGGGGGCTGGGCCCTGGCAGGGAGCGAAGACCACTGAGAGGGGGGCTGTCGGGTGGGAGACGCACCCCGGCATCCCCATCCTCCTGCTTCGCAGTCTTCCGAGTGCACCTCCCGTGGCCAAATACCCAGGAATCCCAGAGCAGGGGCTCCGGGAGCCTCAGGCCAGAAGGAGGTCAGTGCGGAGGACGGGGGCAGAGCTCTCAGCCCTCATCTGCTCAGGCTCCAGCTCCCCTC
>NW_027818924.1:0-276 GCF_054177405.1 Leptonychotes weddellii | reverse complement strand
TTTGACCCAATTTTAAAAAGTGGGCAAAGGGCTTGAGTAGACATTTCCCCAAAAAGGATACACAAATGGCCAATAAGCACATGAAAAGATGCTCAGGATCAGGAATCATTCATGAAATACAAGTCAAAACCAGAATCAGATGCCACTTCACATGCATGAGAATGGCTATTGCCCCCCCCCAAAAAAAAGAAAAGGAAAGAACAAGTGTTGGTGTAGATATGTAGAAATTGGTATCCTTCTGCATTATTGGTAGGAATGCAAAATGGCACAGCCACT
>NW_027818923.1:0-276 GCF_054177405.1 Leptonychotes weddellii | reverse complement strand
TTTATTTATTTATTTATTTGACAGAGAGAGGGAACACAAGCAGGGTGAGTGGGAGAGGGAGAAGCAAGCTTCCTGCTGAGCAGGGAGCCCGATGGGGGGCTCGATCCCAGGACCCTGGGATCATGACCTGAGCCAAAGGCAGACAGTCAACGACTGAGCCACCCAGGTGCCCCCTCTGCCTGCATCTTTATGTGACATTCCCCCTCCCCTCCCCCGTGTGTGTGTCTATGCCCACACTTGCCCTCTTTATAAGGACCCCAGTCATATGGGTGGATT
>NW_027818922.1:0-276 GCF_054177405.1 Leptonychotes weddellii | reverse complement strand
TGAAATGGGTGTGCCTGGGTAGTCTGTTTCTTTGACTAGGGACAGTGTTGTGATCAGTTGTGGCCATGGTTACATTGAGAATGATTTGATGTGCTGAGAGGCTCCAGGCTTAATTCCCAAGTAACCATTCAAAAGAAGACAAACCTTTACCCCAGAACTCGATTTAATTGGGATGTAAAAGGAGCTACCCTCAGTGGTTAATTAGCATCGAAGTAAAGGATCCTAGAGGTTCACCAGCAAGATCTCCCCAGAGCCTCATTAAGAAAGCTGAGATTG
>NW_027818921.1:0-276 GCF_054177405.1 Leptonychotes weddellii | reverse complement strand
TCCTTGCTCAGCGGACAGTCTGCTTCTCCCTCTCTCTCTGCCCCTCCACCTGCTCAAGCTCACTCCCTCTCTCCCTCTTCTCTTAAAAAAATAAATAAAATCTTTTAAAAATAAAAAAAGATATTTTACAGGTAAGAAACAGCACGAAACCACAAATGATGAAAGGAAAGCAAAATGATAGTGTTTTTTTTTTTTTTTTAATTTTTTTTTATTCTTATGTTAATCCCCATACATTACATCATTAGTTATAGATGAAGTGTTCCATGATTCATTGTT
>NW_027818920.1:0-276 GCF_054177405.1 Leptonychotes weddellii | reverse complement strand
TGACCGCGCTCTCAGGAAGAGAATGGGGCAAAATGCTGGGATGTCATTTCCAAGCTGATGGAGGAAAGTCTGTGACTTCTCCTGATTCCCTCTCTCCTGTGTTCATTCTCTGTCTCCTTCTCTGTCTCTGTCTCTGTGTCTCTGTGTTTCTGTCTGTGTGTCTCTCTTTGATCCCGTGCTTTGGAGAAGCAAGACCAGATAGTATGAGCTGCCCTGGGAGACTCCAGTCCAAAGAACCTACAGAGGGTCCAGGCTGACAGAAAAGTCCTGAGCCCC
>NW_027818919.1:0-276 GCF_054177405.1 Leptonychotes weddellii | reverse complement strand
GATAAGCATGAATATTTGTGGGGGTAAGAAAGTCAACCAGGGATGATTCATCCCGATGAGCAATTACCTCCCGACAGTAAGGAGCACTGTGGGTTTTAATACAGGGGTGCTGTTTGGGAGCCTTCATCATTAGAGACTCTGTGGGATGCACACAGGGCTTGTAGCCCTTGGCCTTGAGGACCTCTGAGCCCCTGGAGGTAGGTGGCATGAGCTGCTTGCTCCTGAGTACAGGATCAAAGATTATTCTAACCATGCTGGCTAGCAGGTAACAGCTGT
>NW_027818918.1:0-276 GCF_054177405.1 Leptonychotes weddellii | reverse complement strand
TTTTCCAGAGTGGCTGCACCAGCTTGCATTCCCACCAACAGTGTAGGAGGTTTCCCCTTTCTCCTCATGGGACCATTTCTTTGAAATGAAAGCAGGTGGGAAGGTAGGTGCCTAAATTTAGTGGGCACTTTCCTCCAACTGCAAGACTACCTTCTGTCATAAAGATAAGAGAAGTTTGTTCTTACTCTGGTGAAAACCACTTAGTTAACAGAGGTTCACTCTTCTTACCAGGTAGAGTTCAGATGCTCTAGGTGTCACCACCGATGGTTCTGTCAA
>NW_027818917.1:0-2631 GCF_054177405.1 Leptonychotes weddellii | reverse complement strand
ATGAGAGATGATGGACTCTGAAAAACAAACTGAGGGTTCTAGAGGGGAGGGGGGTGGGAGGATGGGTTAGCCTGGTGATGGGTATTAAAGAGGGCACGTTCTGCATGGAGCACTGGGTGTTATGCACAAACAATGAATCATGGAACACTACATCTAAAACTAATGATGTAATGTATGGGGATTAACATAACAATAAAAAATTAAAAAATATAAAAATATAAAAAAAACTAATGATGTAATATATGGTGATTAACATAACAATAAAAATTTAAAAAATATAAAAATATAAAAAAACTAATGATGTAATGTATGGTGATTAACATAACAATAAAAATTTTAAAAAAAACCCCTGAAACCATAAAAATACTAGACGAAAACATAGGGGAAAAGCTCCTGGGTATTGATTTTGGCAATTATTTTTTTGGTATGACATCTAAAGCATAGGCCACAGAAGCAAAAATAAACAAGTGGAACTACATCAAGGTTAAGAGCTTCTGCACAGCAAAAGAAATGATCAACAAAATGAAAGGTCAATCTATGGAATGGGAGAAAATATTTGCAAACCACATATCTGATAAAGGATTAATATCCAAAATATATAAAGAACTCATACAACTCAATAGCAAAACCAACAAACAGACAAACAAAAGACCCAAAATCAAAAAAAAGAAAAAGAAAAAGAAAAAGCTCCCCAAAAAACAAAACAAATGATCCAATTAGAAGATGGGCAAAGGATCTGAAAAGACATTTTTCCAAAAAAGATATTCAAATGGCCAACAGGTATATGAAAAGGCACTCAACATCACTAATCATCAGGGAAATGCAAATCAAAACCACAATGACATATCATTTCACACCTGTTAGGATGTCTATTATAAAAAAAAGTTGTAAGTGCTGACAAAGATGTAGAGAAAAGGTAGCCCTTATATTCTGTTGATGGGAATGTAAATTGGTGCAGCCACTGTGGAAAATAATATGGAGGTTTCTCAAAAAATTAAAAATAAAACTACCATATGATCTAGCAATTCCACTTCTGGGTATATATCTGAATGAAAGGATGTCACTGTCTTGAAGAGATATCTACACCCCATGTTTATTGTAGCATTATTTGCAATAGCTAAGACATGAAAACAACCTAAGTAAGTGTCCATTGTTAGATAAATGAATAAAGAAAATTTATTGTACATATATACAATATTATACATATTCCTTATATATACAAGGAAATATTACTCAACCAAAAAAAAAAAGAAAGAAATCCTGCCATTTGCTACAACATGGATGAAACTTGAGGTCAGTATGCTAAGTGAAATAAGTCAAACAGAGAAAGACAAACACTGCATGGTTTTACTTATATGTGTAATCAAAAAAACTCATAAAATGAGGAAACAGATTGGTGGTTGCCAGAGACAGAGGCTGGGGAGTGCAGGAAATGGGTGAAGGTATTCAAAAGGTACACACTTCCAGTTATAAGATAAGTTTTGGGGATATAAAATACAGTAATGTAAGGTGACTATAATTAACAATACTGTAGTGCATATTTAAAAGCTGCTAAGAGAGTAGATCTTAAAAGTTCTCATCACAAGAAAAAAATGTAACTATACGAGCTAACGGATGTTAACTAAACTTATTGTGGTAATCATTTTGCAATATATACATATATCAAATCGTTATGGTCTACATCTTAAATTTATACAATGTTATGTGTCAATTATATCCCAATAATCTGGCAAAAAATCACTGATTATCACTTTTGTGAATTCATTGTTAACTATGTTTCATTATGATGTGGAACTATGATTATGTATATCATTAAATGTTTTGGATGAAATGTGTTTTATTTTTATTTCATGACTAAATGCTGTTCATGTGTACTCAGTCAACATATTTATTTAATTTTTAATTTTTTAAAAAGATTTTATTTACTTATTTGACAGAGAGAGAGACACAGCGAGAGAGGGAACACAAGCAGGGGGAGTGGGAGAGGGAGAAGCAGGCTTCCTGCCAAGCAGGGAGCCCGGTGCAGGCGGGGCTCGATCCCAGGACCCTGGGATTATGACCTGAGCCAAAGGCAGATGCTTAACGACTAAGCCACCAGGTGCCCCCTCAGTCAACATATTTAGAGATTATATTACATAGTTCCACCTGTTTATCTCTTACAAATATTATCGCTTATAATAATTAAAGAAATATATCTGCCTATATATGACCTAGTACCCTAGCACTGCTTTAGAGCTTAAACTCAGAAATGGAGACAGGACATATACATAGTTCTGAATTCTGTTTCTTGACATGGCCACTTTGATGCAATTGTTACAGATTCATCAAAATGGTCAAGAGCATGACAAAATATAAATTCACTTTTGTTGTTTGCACCTCATTCCTTAAACTCACTTGATCTCTAAGCCTCATCACATCCTAGATTTTTACTCCAATTGAAGATGTAATTTTATGAAATTTAGGAATGGGTTGAGAAAAATAATTTTCTATATTTTGTCAAAATAAAAAACATGCACGAGTTTCTATTTTAGTCTGAACCAAAATGTTCCCTAGTTAAAATGATTACATGAAAATTTTACAGACTCGAGGGGCGCCTGGGTGGCTCAGTTGGTTAAGCGACTGCCTTCGGCT
>NW_027818916.1:0-276 GCF_054177405.1 Leptonychotes weddellii | reverse complement strand
GTGAGGATTAAGTGAGTGAAAATGTGTTTAAGTGCCATACTTACTATCTCAATAAATGTTAGATCCCCTTCTACTCTTTTTTTTTTTAAATTTTTTATTTATTTGAGAGAGAGAATGAGAGAGAGAGAGAGAGCATGAGAGGGGGAGGGTCAGAGGGAGAAGCAGACTCCTCGCTGAGCAAGGAGCCCGATGCGGGACTTGATCCTGGGACTCCAGGATCATGACCTGAGCCGAAGGCAGTCGCTTAACCAACTGAGCCACCCAGGTGCCCCTGAT
>NW_027818915.1:0-276 GCF_054177405.1 Leptonychotes weddellii | reverse complement strand
TTTGTCAGGGCGCCTGGGTGGCTCAGTCCATTAAGCGTCTGCCTTCAGCTCAGGTCATGATCTCAGGGTCCTGGGATCGAGTCCCGTGTTGGGATCCTTGCTCAGTGGGGAGCCTGCTTCTCCCTCTCCCTCCCGCTCCCCCTGCTTGTGCTCTCTCTCTCTGTCAAATAAATAAATAAAATCTTAAAAAAAAAAAAAAAGAAAAGAAAAAAGAATAATTTTGTCAGTTCTGTGCCACAAATTGATAAAAGCATTAGAGGGCAGAGGACTATTGAG
>NW_027818914.1:0-276 GCF_054177405.1 Leptonychotes weddellii | reverse complement strand
GATCTATTCATTAAAATGTGGCAAGTAGATTGTTTACCAGAAAAAAGGAAGGAAGGAAAGAAGAAAAAAAGTGATGCACAGTATTTTTTAGGAAATCGCTATTAGAAGATTATAAATGTATATTATAAAAGATTATAAATTGCTTTAATATGGCATAAACAGTGTGGGCTCTGCAATAAGAAAGCCTTTCCAGATTGGCAGAGCAAGATGGCGGAGGAGTAGGAGACCTGGATTTCGTCTCCTCTCAGGAATTCAGCTGGATAGGGATCAAACCAT
>NW_027818913.1:0-276 GCF_054177405.1 Leptonychotes weddellii | reverse complement strand
GGCGCCTGGGTGGCTCAGTTGGTTAAGCGACTGCCTTCGGCTCAGGTCATGATCCTGGAGTCCCGGGATCGAGTCCCGCATCGGGCTCCCTGCTCGGCAGGGAGTCTGCTTCTCCCTCTGACCCTCCCCCCTCTCATGTGCTCTCTCTCTCTCATTCTCTCTGTCTCAAATAAATAAATAAAATCTTTAAAAAAAAAAATCTGGAATCTGACCCTGGAATTTATTACAAAACCCTTAAAGTGGTCTGTCTTAGAAGCCTTTGATAACTTCACTGGG
>NW_027818912.1:0-276 GCF_054177405.1 Leptonychotes weddellii | reverse complement strand
GACCCTGGGATCATGAACTGAGCCAAAGGCAGACACCTAACTGACCGAGCCACCCAGGTGCCCAGTTGACCTTTTCCTTTTTTTTTTTTTTAACCTCAAAATGCTGGTTATCATTCGTTTGTTATTGTGACAAATTCTGCCATCAATGAAGATTTTGGGTCTCTGTTCACAGCCAATATTCAGACTTGTTTAGATTACAAGACCTTTGTATTCATTTTGAAAATCCCAGCAATTTAAGAGGTAACCTTTTTCTGAAAGACTGAAATGAATACAACT
>NW_027818911.1:0-276 GCF_054177405.1 Leptonychotes weddellii | reverse complement strand
ATTTCAAGTTAAAAATAACAATAATAAAATATTGCTTATATTATCATCTATTTTCCCCATTGAAAATACTTTTCAATTTTTCTGATTATATAAATAATGCATAATCTTTGTAAAACTTTAAATAATACACCAAATTATGTGGAAGGATGAAAACATCCTCTGAAATCCTGCTACCTTCATATATCCTTTCTTTTTAATTTATTTATTTATTTATTTATTTATTTATTTATTTATTTATATTCTTATGTTAATCCCCATACATTACATCATTAGTTT
>NW_027818910.1:0-276 GCF_054177405.1 Leptonychotes weddellii | reverse complement strand
GCCTTCCCACTGAGATCAGGTACAAGGCACAAATGTCTTCTCTTACCCGCTCCTTTTTTAACACTATACTGGAAGTCCTTGTTAATGCAATAAGGAAAGAAAGGGAATAGAAATTATACAGATTGGGAAGGAAGACATAAAACTATCCTTATTCACAGATGACACAATTGTTTCTATAGAAAATCTAAAAGAATCACCACCACCAACAAAAAAACCCTCTTGGAACTAATAAGCAATTATAGGAAGTTTGCAGGATTCAAGGTTAATATACAAAAG
>NW_027818909.1:0-276 GCF_054177405.1 Leptonychotes weddellii | reverse complement strand
GCCCATTTATTTATTTATTTATTTATTTATTATTATTTTTTAAAGATTTTATTTATTCATTTGAGACACAAAGATAAAGAGAGAGAGAGAGAGAGAAAGCATGAGCAGGGAGAGAGGCAGAGGGAGAGGGAGAAGTAGGTTCCTCGCCGAGCGAGGAGCCCTATGCGGGGCTCGATCCCAGGACGCTGGGATCATGACCAGAGCTGAAGGCAGACACTTAAACATCTGAGCCACCCAGGCGCCCCAAAGGACAGCCCATTTAAAGGAGTGACTTTT
>NW_027818908.1:0-276 GCF_054177405.1 Leptonychotes weddellii | reverse complement strand
TCTCCCACTGCCCCCTGCTTGTGTTCCCTCTCTCGCTGTCAATCTCTCTGTCAAATAAATAAATTAAAAAAATCTTAAAAAAAAATCTTCTGATTTTTATCGATTATTTTATTCTGAAGGCATTTCCCTCCATTGTTTCGTTGAGACAGTAAAATTAGGAAACAGTAAAAATCTAGAAGGATCATGGTAAAAAAAAAAACAACTCCGAGTACTAAATTTATCTGAGTATATTTCCAACTAATTCACATCTCAAATGGAAGATAATATGTAACATGA
>NW_027818907.1:0-276 GCF_054177405.1 Leptonychotes weddellii | reverse complement strand
TTGATTTCAGCTCAGGTCATGACCTCAGAGTTAGTCCCACCCTCAGCAGAGAGTCTGCTGGAGATTTTCTCTCTCCTTCTGCCCCTCCACCCACTCGCACACACTTTCTTTCTAAAATAAATAAATCTGGGGCGCCTGGGTGGCTCAGTTGGTTAAGCGACTGCTTTCGGCTCAGGTCATGATCCTGGAGTCCCTGGATCGAGTCCCGCATCAGGCTCCCTGCTCGGCAGGGAGCCTGCTTCTCCCTCTGACCCTCCCCCCTCTCATGTGCTCTCT
>NW_027818906.1:0-2631 GCF_054177405.1 Leptonychotes weddellii | reverse complement strand
CCCTGCCACAGGGGGGCAGGGCAACTCTGCCCAAACAGGGTTGCCTGAGTAACAACACAACAGGCCCCTCTCCCAGAAGACAGGCTGGGAAAACAAGAGGCCAGCAACCCTAAGGTCCCTAGAAAATAGGTGCATCTTGCTTGGGTTGTGGTCAATACTTTGGACTCTATACATTCCCTCAACCACCCCTCAACAGAATGACTAGGAGGAGGAACCCCCAAAATAGGAAAAACTCAGAGACTATGGCTTATGCCACAGATTTTCAAATGGATTCAGATATAACCAAGATGTCAGAGATGGAATTCAGGCTAGCAATTGTGAAGACAACAGCTAGAATGGAGAAATCAATTAATGGCAACATAAAGTCTCTAAGGGCAGAAATGAAAGCTGAATTGGCAGAATTTAAAAATGCTATCAATGAGATCCAACCTAATCTAGATAATCTAACAGCTAGGGTAAGTGAGGCAGAAGAATGAATTAGTGACCTAGAAGACCAACTATTAGACAAAAAGGGAAATGAGGAGGCCAGGGAAAAACAACTCAGAATCCCATGAAAATAGAATCAGAGAAATAAGTGACAACATTAAACATTCCAATGTCAGAATTATTGGAATCCCTGAGGGGGTGGAGAGAGAGAGAGGACTAGAAGATATATTTGAGCAAATCATAGCTGAGAACTTCCCTAATCTGGGGAATGAAACAAACATTTGTGTCCTAGAGGCAGAGAGGACCCTTCCCAAGATCAAGGAAAACAGGCCAATGCCCCAGCATGTAATAGTAAAGCTCGCAAATCTTAGAACCAAGGAAACCATCTGAAGAGCCGTTAGGGGGAAGAGATTCCTTACGTATGGAGGGAGGAACATCAGAATAACGTCAGATCTATCCACAGAGACCTGGCAAGCCAGGAAGGCCTGGCAAGACATATTCAGGAAAATAAAAGAGAAGAACATGCAGCCAAGAATACTTTATACAGCAAGGCTGTCATTTAGAATGGATGGAGAGATGCAGAGCTTCCAAGACCAGCAGAAACTGAAAGAATATGTGACCACTAAGCTGGCCCTGCAAGAAATATTAAGGGGGTTCTATAAAAGGAGAAAGGCCCCAAGAGTGATATAGAAAAGAGATTTACAGGGACAATCTATAAAAACAAGGTCTTCACAGGCAACATGATGACAATTAATTCATATCTTTCAATAATCACTCTCCATGTGAACGGCCTAAATGCTCCCATGAAACAGCACAGGGTTGCAGATTGGATAAAAAGACAGGACTCATCCATATGCTGTCTATGAGAGACTCATTCGGAACCTGAAGGGATGGAGATCCATCTTCCATGCCAGCAGACCTCAAAAGAAAGCTGGGGTAGCAATTCTTTTATCAGACAAATTAGATTTTGAACTAAAGACTGCAGTTAGAGACACAGAAGGACACTATATCATTCTTAAAGGGTCTATCCAACAAGAAGATCTAACAATTGTAAATATCTATGCCCCCAACATGGGAGCAGCCATCTACATAAGCCAACTATTAACCAAAATAAAGAGTCATATTGATAACAATACATTAATTGTAGGAGACCTCAATACTCCACTCTCAGCAACAGATAGATCATCTAAGCAGAACATCAACAAAGAAACAAGAGCTTTGATTGACACACTGGACCAGATGGATCTCATAGATATATACAGAACATTCCACCCTAAAACAGCAGAATACTCATTCTTCTCGAGCGCACATGGAACTTTCTCCAGACTAGACCACATACTGGGTCACAAATCAGGTCTCAACCAATACCAAAAGATTGAGATTATTCCCTGCACATTCTCAGACCATAATGCTTTAAAACTGGAACTCATTCACAAGAAAAAATTTGGCAGAAATTAAAAACACTTGGAAGCTAAAGACCACTCTGTTCAAGAATGTTTGGGTCAACCAGGAAATCAAGGAAAACTTAAACAATTCATGGAAATGAATGAGAACAAAAACACATCAGTCAAAAACCTACGGGATACTACAAAGGCAGTCCTAAGGGGGAAATACATAGGCATCCAAGCCTCATTCAAAAAAAAAAAAGAAAAAAGAAAAATCCTGAATTCACCAACTAACTCTACACCTTAAAGAACTAGAGAAAAAGCAAAAAACGATGCCTAAGCCATGCATTAGAAGAGAAATAATTAAGATTAGAGCAGAGATCAATGAATTAGAAACCAGAAACACAGTAGATCAGATCAACAAAACTAGAAGCTGGTTGTTTGAAAGAATTAATAAGATCGATAAACCACTGGCCAGACTTATCCAAAAGAAAAGAGAAAAAACCAAAATTAATAAAATTATTAATGAAGGGGGAGAGATCACATCTAACACCAAGGAAATAGAAACAATTATTAGAAATTATTATCAACAACTATATGCCAATAAACTGAGCAATCTGGATGAAATGGAGGCCTTCCTGGAAACTTATAAGCTGCCAAGACTGAAACAGGAAGAAATTGACAACCCGAATAGGCCAATAACCAGTAACGAGATTGAAGCAGTGATCAAAAACCTCCCAAAAAACAAGAGTCCAGGGCCTGATGGATTCCCTGGGGAATTCTACCAAACATTCAAAGAAGAAATAATACCTATTCTCCT
>NW_027818905.1:0-276 GCF_054177405.1 Leptonychotes weddellii | reverse complement strand
CACAAGCAGGGGGAGTGGGAGAGGGAGAAGCAGGCCTCCCGCGGAGCAGGGAGCCCGACGTGGGGCTCGATCCCAGAACCCTGGGACCACGACCCGAGCCGAAGGCAGACGCCCAACGACTGAGCCACCCAGGCGCCCCCCACGTCGTTGCCTTTTAAAGGCAAGCCAACCAATCCAAAACCCACACCACCTCCTTTATTGGGTTATCACACTCTAAGCCATTATTCACCTGGCCTCATCACCCCAGGGCCAGGTGCCAAACAACTTTGTGCAGCT
>NW_027818904.1:0-276 GCF_054177405.1 Leptonychotes weddellii | reverse complement strand
CTTTTCGAGATAGTGATTTCATTTCCTTCGGAAGTACACCCAGAAGTAGGATTGCTGAATCATATGATAGTTCTAATTTTTTTTTTTATCTAATTTTTTGAAGAATGTCCATATGCTTTCTGTAGTGGCTGAAGCAGTTTACATTCCTACCAGCAGTGCACAGTGGTTCTCTTTTCTCTGCATCCTTCCTAATGCTTGTCATTTCTTATCTTTTTGGTAATAGCTATTCTACCATGTGTGAGGTGGTATCTCATTGTGATTTTGGTACATGCTTTG
>NW_027818903.1:0-276 GCF_054177405.1 Leptonychotes weddellii | reverse complement strand
TGTTAACTGATGAATATGTCCCTAAGAAGGCCTCCAATGGCATTCTCTTTTCACACCTCTCTTTAGTCAAATGTTCTTTTTTTTTTTTTTTAAGATTTTATTTATTTATTTGACAGAGAGAGACACAGCGAGAGAGGGAACACAAGCAGGGGGAGTGGGAGAGGGAGAAGCAGGCTTCCCGCCAAGCAGAGAGCCCAACGTGGGGCTCGATCCCAAGACCCTGGGACCATGACCCCAGCCGAAGGCAGACGCCTAACGACTGAGCCACCCGGGCAC
>NW_027818902.1:0-276 GCF_054177405.1 Leptonychotes weddellii | reverse complement strand
ATGATGTAATGTATGGGGATTAACATAAGAATAAAAAAAAATAAAAAAAAAAAAAAGAAAGATAACACTGTGGACCATTATTAAGTGGTCTTAACTGTAATTATTGAAAGGCTCCAAGAAAAAGAGTCCAGCCCATGATTAGTGTATATGGATTTAGAATATGGATACTCAACCACGACTACACAGTTTTTTCAGTCCTGTCTGAGGTCAGGCTTGTTCCTGGTTTTTAAGAAAGATAACACTGTGGACCGTTATTAAGTGGTCTTAAGTGTAATT
>NW_027818901.1:0-276 GCF_054177405.1 Leptonychotes weddellii | reverse complement strand
CATTCTATTAATTTAATTTCAAGCAGAAAGAACAAGTGCATTATGTTCAAGGGACTAGGTTTATTTAGGTTCTCTAGTGGCTTAAAGAAGCAATCTTTCTGTATCTGGGCATTTAAGCAGTGTTCCACAATTCGTAGTATATATACATTTACACACATATATACACACATATATATTCTTTTCACTTTTTGGTATATCTATCATCCTTGCACTCTCACTAGGGCTCTGTATTTTCACAATTATCCAATGAGAACAATATGCTACTTCTAATAACTT
>NW_027818900.1:0-276 GCF_054177405.1 Leptonychotes weddellii | reverse complement strand
GCGAGCAAGCTCGCTGATGGCACAGGGGAGCTGGGAAGTACCCTTTAAAGCATTTAGGAGTCCCGTCCTAGCCCGGCTTTCCAATGACCTGGCTGCCTGAGACAGGGGCTCAGATGGGGACAGATGCTTCCTTAGCCTTTTCAAGCCCTACACCTCACATTTCGATTGCTCTAGTAAGCAGCTTCCAAATTCTCAGTTACCACGAATTCGTGAGTTTCCCATTTAGCAACTACAATTTCTGATTACCTGCCATGTGTTAAGCAGTCTATAGAAGAT
>NW_027818899.1:0-276 GCF_054177405.1 Leptonychotes weddellii | reverse complement strand
GGTCTCTCTGCTCTGAGGCAGAGGGTTGGAAACAGTCTCTTCTGCTCTGACTCAAGGAAGAGATGCGGAAAGCCGCCAGGTAAAGGCACCAGAGAACAAAAGCCCCAAAAACTGATTCCCGTTGGGCCCATCCCCCGCCACAGGGGGGCAGGGCAACTCCACCCAAACAGGGTTGCCTGAGTAACAGCGTGGCAGGCCCCTCCCGCAGAAGACAGGCTGGGAAAACAAGAGGCCAGCAACCCTAAGGTACCAAGAAAACAGGTGCATCTTGCTTGG
>NW_027818898.1:0-276 GCF_054177405.1 Leptonychotes weddellii | reverse complement strand
GGAAGAAAACAGAGCAGGGGTTGCAAACTCAGATGTCTATAGGGGCCAGACAGGTGCCAGCAAGGAAGTGGGCTGCGTTGAACGCAACAGGGAATGGTGGGGACGGTGGGAAATCCCTGCTGCTTGGTTGAGCTCCCATCCACTTCTGCCAAGTGGAAATGGGGCCAGATTTTCTGACTTTTCAGGAGAGGATGGAAATCTGGATTTTTAAGTAAATGTTATGAATTCAAAATAAAATACTTGGGGGCCAAACGTAACATGTCCCCAGGCCCTTTT
>NW_027818897.1:0-276 GCF_054177405.1 Leptonychotes weddellii | reverse complement strand
TTATGCACAAACAGTGAATCATGGAACACTTCATCTAGAACTAATGATGTAATGTATGGGGATTAACATAAGAATAAAAATAAATAAATAAATAAATAAATAAAAATTAGGGCTGATTAGGGCCTAAGAGAAATTTCATTCAATTGAAGTGAAACATATTGTGGACAAAGTGGTTTTATACAAGGTCTTTTCCTTTAATCCCCTTTTTTTCTCTTTATCTCAGGATCATCAGAGTTTGCAAAGTTGTTCTAAATCATGTTCACTACAAGCAAAGTA
>NW_027818896.1:0-2631 GCF_054177405.1 Leptonychotes weddellii | reverse complement strand
TTTGATCACTGCTTCAATCTAGTTACTGGTTATTGGCCTATTCAGGTTGTCAATTTCTTCCTGTTTCAGTCTTGGCAGTTTATAGGTTTCCAGGAAGGCCTCCATTTCATCCAGATTGCTCAGTTTATTGGCATATAGCTGTTGATAATAATTTCTAATAATTGTTTCTATTTCCTTGGTGTTAGTCATGATCTCTCCCCTTTCATTCATAATTTTATTAATTTGGGCCCTTTCTCTTTTCTTTTGGATAAGTCTGGCCAGCCGTTTATCATTGTATTCATTCTTTCAAAGAACCAGCTTCTAGTTTCGTTGATCTGATCTACTGTGTTTCTGGTTTCTAATTCATTGATCTCTGCTCTAATCTGAATTATTTCTATTCTAATGCATGGCTTAGGCATCGTTTATTGCTTTTTCTCTGGTTCTTTAAGGTGTAGAGTTAGTTGGTGAATTTGGGATTTTTCTCTTTTTTTGAGTGAAGCTTGGATGGCTATATATTTCCCGCTTAGGACCACCTTTGCAGTATCCCATAGGTTTTGGACCGATGTGTTTTTCTTCTTACTGGTTTCCTTGAATTATTTAAGTTCTTCTTTGATTTCCTGGTTGACCCAAACATTCTTGAGCAGAGTGGTCTTTAGCTTCCAAGTGTTTGAATTTCTCCCAAATTTTTTCTTGTGATTGAGTTCCAGTTTTAAAGCATTATGGTCTGAGAATATGGTGGGAAAAATCTCAATCTTTTGTTATCGGTTGAGACCAGATTTGTGACCCAGTATGTGGGCTATTCTGGAGAAAGTTCCATGTGCGCTCAAGAAGAATGAGTATTCTGTTGTTTTTGGTGGAATGTTCTGTTATATCTATGAGGTCCATCTAGTGCAGTGTGTCATTCAAAGCTCTTGTTTCTTTGTTGATTTTCTGCTTAGATGATCTGTCTATTGCTGAGAGTGGAATATTGAGGTCTCCTGCAATTTTTTTTAATTTTATTATGTTATGTTAATCACCGTACATTACATCATTAGTTTTTGATGTAGTGTTCCATGATTCATTGTTTGCATATAACACCCAGTGCTCTATTCAGTATGTGCCCTCTTTAACACCCATCACCAGGCTAACACATCCCCCCAGCCCCTCCCCTATAAAACCGTCATTTTGTTTCTCAGAGTCCATAATCTCTCAGGGTTCTTCAGCCCCTCCGACTCCGCCCCCCTTCATTTTTCCCTTCTTGCTATCTTCTTTTTTTTTCTTTTAACATATAATGTATTATTTGTTTCAGAGGTACAGGTCTTTGATTCAACAGTCTCACAAAATTCACAACGCACACCATAGCACATACCCTCCCCAATGTCTTTCACCCAGCCACACCATCGCTCCCACCCACCACCACTCAGGCACCCCTCAATATGTTTCCTGAGATTAAGAATTCCTCATATCACTAAGATCATATGATACATGTCTTTCTCTGATTGACTTATTTCACTCAGCATAATACCCTACAGTTCAATCCACGTCATTGTTGCAAATGGCAAGATTTCATTCCTTTTGATGGCTGCATAATATTCCATTGTATATGTAAACCACAACTTCTTTATCCATTCGTATGTTGATGGACCTCTTGGCTCTTTCCATAGTTTGGTATTGTGGACATTGCTGCTATAAACATCAGGGTGCACGTAACCATTCGGATCCCTACATTTGTATCCTTGGGGTAAATACTCAGTAGTGCAATTGCTGGATTGTAGCTCTATTTTCAACTTTTTGAAGAACATCCATAGTGTTATCCAGAGTGGCTCCACCAGCTTACATTCCCACTAACAGTGTAGGAGGGTTCCCCTTTCTCCGCATCCCCACCAACATCTGTCATTTCCTGACTCGTTAATTTTAGCCATTCTGACTGGTGTGAGGTGATATCTCATTGAGGTTTTGATTTGGATTTCTCTGATGCCGAGTGATGTTGAGCACTTTTTCATGTGTCTGTTGGCCATTTGGATGTCTTCTTTGGAAAAATGTCTGTTCGTGTCTTCTCTCCGTTTCTTGATTGGGTCATTTGTTTTTTGGGTGTTGAGTTTAGTAAGTTCTTTATACATTTTGGATACAAGCCCTTTATCTGATATTTCATTTGCAAATATCTTCTCCCATTCTGTCAGTTGTCTTTTGGTTTTGTTGACTGTTTCTTTTGCTCTGCAAAAGCTTTTTATCTTGATGAAGTCCCAATAGTTCATTTTTGCCCTTGCTTCCCTTGCTTTTGGCGATGTTTCTAGGAAGAAGTTGCTGCAGTTGAGGTCAAAGAGGTTGCTGCCTTTGTTCTCCTTTAGGATCTTGGACTCCTGTCTCACATTGAGGTCTTTCAACCATTTTGAGTCTATTTTTGTGTGTGGTGTAAGGAAATGGTCCAGTTTCATTCTTCTACATGTGGCTGTCTAATTTTCCCAACACCATTTGTTGGAGAGACTCTCTTTTTTTCCATTGGATATTCTTTCCTGCTTTGTCAAAGATTAGTTGACCATAGAGTTGAGGGTCCATTTCTGGGCTCTCTATTCTGTTCCATTGATCTATGTGTCTGTTTCTGTGCCAGTACCATGCTGTCTTGATGATGACAGCTTTGTAATAGAGCTGTAAGTCCAGAATTGTGATGCCGCC
>NW_027818895.1:0-13546 GCF_054177405.1 Leptonychotes weddellii | reverse complement strand
GCCCCTGGAATTATTTTTATATGGTATGAGGTAGTGGCAGCAATTCATATTTTTATAGGAGTATCCCAATTAACCAGCATCATTTATTTTAAAATACTCCCCTTTTCCCACTGCACTGCAATGTCATCTTTTTCATAAAATTGACTATTTATGTTTGGGTCTGTTTCTGAATGTTGTATTCTGTTCCATTGGTCTATTATCTATCCTTGCCTCAATATCACACTCTCTTAGTCACTATAGCTTCAAAATAAGTCTTCAATCTGGTAGAGTAGGTCCTCCATCTTTGTTCTTCTTCAAGATTATTTTGACTGTTTTAGGTCCTTTGCACTTACATATAAATTTTAGAGTCAGCTTGTGAATTTCCAGTAAAGGTGCTAGAATTTTGGCATCATTTCATTCTTTTTTATAGCTGAGTAATATTCCATTGTGTATATATACCACTCTTTTTTTTTTTTTTCCAAGATTTTATTTATTTGACAGCGAGAGAGGGAACACAAGCAGCGGGAGTGGGAGAGGGAGAATCAGGCTTCCCGCGGAGCAGGGAGCCCGATGCGGGGCTCGATCCCAGGACCCTGGGATCATGACCCGAGCCGAAGGCAGACGCTTAACGACTGAGCCACCCAGGCGCCCCTATATACCACTCTTCTTTATCCATTCAACTATCAATGAACACTGGTTGCTTCCATAATTTGGCTATTGTAAATAATGCTGCAATAAACATAGGGGTGCATATATCTTTTCAAATTAGTGTCTTCATATTCTTTGGGTAAATGCCCAGTAGTGGAATTACTAGATCATACGGTAGTTCTACTTTTAATTTTTAAGGAACCCCCATACTGTTTTCCACAGTGGCTGTACCAGTTTGCATTCCCACCAACAGTGCAAGAGGGTTCCTTTCTCTGCATCCTTGCCAATACTTGCTGTTTCTTGTGTTTTTGATTTCAGCCATTCTAACAGTTGTGAAGTGATATCTCATTGTGGTTTTGATTTGCATTTCCCTGATGATTAGTGATGCTGAGCATCTTTTCATGTGTCTTTTGGCCATCTATATGTCTTCTTTGGAGAAATGTCTGTTCATATCTTCTGCCCATGTTTTAATTGGATTATTTTGGGGATGGGGAGTGTTGACTTTTAAGTTCTTTATATATTTTGAATACTGACCATTTATTAGATATGTCCTTTGCAAATACCTTCTCCCATTCAGGAGGGTGCCATTTGCAACAACATGGATGGATCTAGAGGGTATAATGCTAAGTGAAATAAGTCAGTCATAGAAAGACAAATACCATGATTTCACTCATATGTGGAATTTCGGAAACAAAACAACAAACAAGGAAAATAAGAGAAAAACAAGAAAACAGACTCTTAAAAAAGAGAACAACTGATGGTTACCAGAGGTAAGGTGGGGAGGGGAGAGGGATGGGTGAAATAGGGGAAGGGGATTAAGAGCACATTTACCATGATGAGCACTGAGTAATGCATAGAATTATTGAATCACTATATTGTACACCTGAAACTAATATAACACTTTGTTAATTATGCTGGGGGAAAAATGCTGGGATTTTCATTGTAATCACATTGAATGTATGGCTCAATTTAGGACAAACTGACATCTTTGTAATACTGGATCTTCTGATCTATGGCCATGGTATATTGCCCCATTTATTTAGATTTTTAATTTCTCCCAGGGATGAATTGTGGCTTTTCAGTTTAAAATGTGTGTAATTTTATATCTTACATTATATTTACTCTCAGACATATGATGTTTTCTGTTACTGTTGTAAAATGGTATCATTTTTTAAATGTCAGTTTCTAGTCATTTGTTGCTGGTATATAAAAACAGAGATCCATGTTAGCAAATGATTTTTTATCCAGATATTGTGCCAAATTTACTTATTAATTCTAATCAGTTTTTTAATACCCTGAAATCTTGCTAAATTCACGTATTAATTATAATGGCTTGTCTCTAGATTCATTTAAATTTCTGACAAAATCATATCACCTATAAATAATGTAAATATTTTATTTCTTCCTTTCCAATAAACATGGCTTATTATTAATTAATTAATTTAGGTTTTTGTTTGGTTTTGCCATTAATGTACCAACTAAGATCTTCAATTCAAAGTTGAATAAAAATAGCTATGGTAGACTTTCATGTCACATTCTCAGTCTCAGGGGAAATCTTCCCCTACTGTCATATAAGTGTAATTTTTGATCTAATGGTTTTCATTTTTTGTAGATAATCCTTATGAATTTAAGAAAGTTAAGAATTTGTTAAGAATTTTATGATAAATAATAAATTCTTTTGAATTTTATCATACACTTTTTGCATCTCTTTATATGATGAATTATGTTTTTTTATTTTTGCTGAATGCTAAACACTCTTGGAATAAAGCTGTGGTATGCTATCCTATTGTCATGTTGCTAGATTCAATTAGCTAATGTTTTGGATAGGATTTGTGTATGTAAACAGATGAAAGACATGGGTTTATAATTTTCTTTTTTTTAATGATTTTATCAGTTTAGGACCAAAATTATACTGCCTCATAAGAAGAGCAGGATATTCATGCTTATTTCTTTCCTCTATATTTGTAAAACTCTACTTATGAGACCACCTCAGTTTCTTCTGGTAAGGCTTTTATTAATAGAATCAATTTCTTTAGCCAATATAGGAATATTCAAATGTTTCATTTCTTCTGTCAATTTTGGTAAATTGTGTTTTTGAAGAATTGATTTTGTTTCTAAATATTAAATGTATTGCCATGAAGTTGTTTATAATATTTTCTTATTTTCTTCTTAATGTCAATTGGCTCTGTAGTAATTTCTATTTCATTCTTGACATTAGTAACTTGTGTATTCTCTCTTTTTTTCCCCTTGATTGGTCTTTCTAAGGGTTTATCAATTTTACTAATGTTTTCAAGGAACCAACTTTTGGTTTGTTTCATTTACTCTATTACATATTCATTTTCTATTTCATTGATTTCTGGTCTCATTTTTATTGTTTCCTTCTTACTTTATTTGGATTTGGCTTGCTGTTTCTATTTTCTACTTTTTTGAGAAAGAAGCTTAAATCATTGATTTTCAGTTTTTATTATTTTTTAATATATGCATTAAAGTCTCTAAATTTTCCGCTGAGTACTGCTTTAGCTCAATGCCACAACTTCTGATATATCATATCATTATCTTTAAGATGAAAATGTTTTCTAGTTTCTATTAAAGCTTCCTCTTCATCTACTGGTTATTTAGAAGTGTATCAGTCAACTTACCAAAAAGTTGCGCAGTTTCTAGTTACCTGTTTGTTATTCATTTCTATTTTTACACTGTACACAGAGAAATTCTCTCCATAATTTCAAGATTTTGATATTTGTTGGAGCCTGCTTTGACCCAACACATCATCAACTATAGTAAAGATTTACTGGGCACTTGAAAAGGATATGAATTTAGATGTTGTTAGGCATAGTGTTCTGAATATGTCAATTAGGTCAAGTTATACAGACATTCTATATTCCTTTTTTTTTTTTTTAAGATTTTATTTATTTATTTGACAGAGAGAGACACAGCACGAGAGGGACCACAAGCAGGGGGAGTGGGAGAGGGAGAAGCAGGCTTCCCGCAGAGCAGGGAGCCCGATGCAGGGCTCTATCCCAGGACCCTGGGATCATGACCTGAGCCGAAGGCAGACGCTTAATGACTGAGCCACCCAGGCGCCCCCAGACATTCCATATTCTTAATGATACTGACATATTTCTATGTCTCTTTTTTAGTTCTATTAATGCTTGCTTAATTTCTAAACTATATTATTGGGAACATGCAGATTTAAAATTGCAATATCTTCTTTTTGGGCTGACTCATTTATACTTATGAAACGTCTCTCAATCTCTGGTAATGATACTTACCTTAAAGACTATTTTGTCTGATATTAGTATAGCTACACCAGCTTTCTTTTGATTAGTATTTTGTTGTGTTTCCTTTCTTTTATTTTAAGCCATTCACTGTCCTTACATTTAAGGTGTAGCCTTGTAATCAACATATATTTAGATTTTTGCTTTTCAGTTTCACCTTCTTAGTCTTTCACTGATGATAGTATTTAATCCATTTACTTTTAATGTAATTAATGACAAAATTGGGATTGCACACATCTTACTATTTATTTTTGATGTATGTTTTTTCTCTTTTCTTTCCTTCATCTGAAATCTAATTATATGTGTGTTAGATATTGTCACTGTACCCCAAATATCTACTCCATTCTTATTCCTACTTCCATTTTTCTTCTATATATGTTTTATATTGAGATATATTCTATTAATCTTCCTTCTCATTCTTTAATCCTGTCTTGTTCTGTGTCTAATCTATGTTAAATGTATCCACTGGTACTTAATTTCATATATTTTTTTATTTCTGAAATTTCTATTTGCTTTCACTAGATTCCAGTTTTCTGGTGAAATTTTTCAATTTTTTACCTATATTTCTTTTGTTTATTTTTTAGCATAATAGAGTTATTTGAAAGCCCATGTCATTTAACTACAATATCTAAATCACCTGTAAGTATGTTCTACAGTCTAATTTTTCTCTTGGAGTTTGGTTATATGATCATATTTCTTGTCATACCTCGTGATTTTTTGTTTGACTGACAGACATGATGGCTCCAGATGATTTTATCTTTCACCAGAGAATGTTAATCATTTCTTCTGCTAGTTATTATGGGCTCAGGAGGAGAAGGATCCCCTTCATCCAATCAGGGACTAAGCTGAGTCAAGGCTGTGTTGCACTTTTAGTAAGACAGTGTAGTTCTGATTTAACCTGGTCCCTGGAGCAAGGCACTTTTAAAAGCAACAGCTTTTAAATGAGACCTTTATGAGTCTTTTTTTTCCCCCCAGAACCAAGAGAGTCTGGGAAATCCCCCCTCTGTTTTTAAACATAGATTTGTTAGCTTCACAGATACCATTAGAATTTGGCAAATATTTTGAGAGAAAAGTAATCTTGTGTTTGAGGCTCCCTAAACAAAACTTCAGCCTAGGCCCAAAATTGACAAAAATCTTTCAGAAAAAAAAGAGAATGAACATTGTTATCTCTAGAGGTTCTCTCTTCTCCAGAGCTTTAATCCTTCTGTTTCTCTTTGCTTCTCCATTTCTATGATATCCTTAAACATATGGTGTGTGTGTGTGTGTGTGTGTGTGTGTGTGTGTGTGTGTTTTATTCATCTTTTCTGGTTGTTCTCAGCAGGACTGTAAGTTTGACAAAACAATTCCATTCTACCCAGTAATGGAAGTGCTCAATCTCTGGGATGTAAAAGAAGCAGCAGTCTTGATTACTTGTTACCTGGAAAAGACTTTTAATCTCTAAATTCCATCTAAGGGGTTTTCCTTCTTCAGTTGTTTTATGGATGAAAGATTACTTCAGGGCCAATATTCCTTTTTTAAATCCTTCTTGTTTAAAAGCTAAGGGTAACATGAAATAGCAAAGTTGAATTCTCCCTTTGTAGTTTGAAATCTAGCCAGGCATAGGGTAATTATAAAAAGTTAAATGAGCATAAAGCAGGCTGGCAAGAAAACTGCAGAACACGGTGACTTGTGTAATGTTCTCTTCTCGCTGTCAAGTAGAAACCCTCTGTTGCATTAACTAAATGTCGAATGGAGTACCTGAGAACACTGTGGACTTCTTAAATATACTATACACATCATTTGCCAACTTTCTCTACAACAGGAGTAAGTTATTCATAAAAACTACTTTTTCATTATATATTAATTCTGATCTGAATTTCATTAGGATATGAAAATTACATAGAGTAAAATACTTATTCATATGAATATATATCTCTCTGAGGATATTGTTTTGAAATTATTATTTATCACATTTTTAATAGGAGAATAATCTTTTCCTTCAAGTGTTTAAAGATGCCCAATGAATCTTAGAATAATGTATTAAATTTTCCCTATTAACATAAACAAATTCTGTCATTCCACTTTATTTTTACTTATAATCAATAATAATAAAAATATTCATAGTTTTAATAACATGATGTCTAAAGATTGTTAAATGCACACTATGAGACAGGTCAAGTGCTTACTGCTCATATGCACCATCTCACTGAGTTATCACATCAGCTGTACAAAGTAAACATCCTTGACCTAGTCTTACAGATGAGGAAACTGAGCTTAGGCTCATACACAGGTCTATTTGATCCCAAAGCTAATACTCTTAACCACAACTGTGTGCTGTCTCTGAAGATAAATGAAAGCTGATATATTGATTTCCAATTTGATAGATACCTATTTCTTATTCAAATTTCATCAGATGGACCAGCAGGTAAAAAGAGAAAAGTGCAAGTCAAATTTATCAATCTTATTATTTATCAAAGGCTCCAATAAGTGTTGACAAAGAGCAAAGACTGCAACCAAAATGAATTTATGAATCACAAATTTCTGTCCCATCTTTGTCTAACAAGAACTTAAAAAGATGACTTTATGATTTCTTCCCATCCCTGCTCTTTCTCCCAAGATAGGCCTTCTGTCCCTACATTCTTGCTTCCTCTTCAGTGCCTAGCAGCCTAATCTGATCCCTTACTGTCCAGCAATCTAATTCTAATAAAAGGAACAGTGTTAATCCAATCTGCTGTCAAGACTAGGTCTATTGAGTTATGTTTAGTGATTGATTATTGTTTGGATAAAATCATAACCATGTAGAATGACCTTCACCAATCCTCACTTCCTTTTTTCCTTCACCTTGCCTTTTAATTATTATTACCATCATTACAGCTGTCGCTGCTGCTGCAATTGTTATTATTATTGTTCACATGTCTTAATTAATGCTTTCATTTTACACCACTTAGTCAGACATGTCTACCTTACTGATATTTCTCCACCATATGCCTCTTTCTTGTTATAGTCTTAATAGAGATATCAAAGATTCCTATCTCATCATAAATTAATTCTATTTCCTTTGGGATACTTAAAAGTTTTAGGTCTCTATAAAAGCATCTGGTATAAATTTACTTAATTTTTTTCTATTCTGCAGTTTTTTATATCATTTGTTAATCAAACTAATAAGAATAAAGTTATGTCTTAAATAATAATCCCCATGCCCATGTTATTTGCATGATATTCAATTTCAATTTTTCTGGTCTTATTAGCATTTCATTATTCAAAGTAATACTTTTTTCCCCTCAGATTGAATCAACTAACAGTTAAAAGTATTTTTAATGGTTTTAGAAACTTCCTTAGATAAATTATATAAATTATGGTCTAGTTTTGGGAAGTAACACTCCTGAACATAACCCCTCTGGGCACTGGCAGATAATACCCTAGGAAATAGGGATCGGTGTAGCCAGGCAACAATTTCAAAATCATCACATGGTCAAGCAGTAAGGTGAGTATGAAAAATGCAGGCAGAGGTTCTATAGAACCTCTCTGGAGGGGATGTCTTAATATGTTAGCATTACAAAAATGTCTCCGGATCCCCAATCTTAAATACATAATTTGTGAATAATATTATGGGTTTGCAGCTGGCAGTGAAGTATGATATATTGTTAATGCTTTTTGCAAATGTTAGAGTAGATATATATCAAGACTCTATTGTCTCTGATGGCTCTAATATAGCAGATATCTTCAGTCTCCTGCTAAACTAGAGATTTTACTGTTCTGCAGATCATTAGAATTTTTATTACATCTAAATAATAAAAGCTATTATTAGGGTCAATTCATAGCTATGGAGTTTGCAATTTTAGGATTTTCTCTATGGATTTGGTTTGTACTCTCTAGAATCTAAGCTTTCATTTTGGAGAAAAAAAAAAGAGATAAGGTAACTTTTTGTAGCTTTCTTGGATAGGAAGACAGCCATGACAACATTTAAATACTGTGCCAGAAAACTAAGCATATCAGTTTCCAATTAACATTCTCAATCCAAACTCATCTCAATTTTTCTCAGGTGGAAGGAGATTGGGCTATACTGAAGGGTTGTACTTATAAAGTGATTATGAAATTTTCTCCTGTCATTCAGTTTTGTGTGATTTCTCTGGGCAATTTCTGATGCTGCTACTGTAGCAACAGCATATTTAGTGCTTGTCATAGACAGGAGCATTCTGAATTGTGAGGGAGGGGCCATGATTTATAATATGCTACAAATGGCTCTCAGCGCTAGAATACAAATTCAAATATGATAGTTGATACCAATCTGCAATGTATTTTGGAGTAATCCCAATTGCTTATGAAAATCCCTTGATGGTTTGGGGATACATTTTGTCTACCAAACAGTCACTCTGACTGCATTGAGAATTCAGATACAATTTTTAAAATGCAAAAGGGATTTCAGGGTAAATTAGATTTTTTTAAAACCCCAAGTGTTCAAAATAGAGGCATCTTTGCTTTAAGCACCAAGACCCTGTAAGACTCTGCAGATAGAGTGGCTCTGAGAAAAATTCCATTCCTGATAAATATGACTGGGAATGTCACCTGAGCACAACTTTAAATGATCTGTGTATGATTGGCATTTTCCTACATGAAGAGAGAATAGTGTTTATCTCATCATTTCTTTTCCCAATGTCTTTATTGAACAAGAACACCTAGTATGTGCTAACATACACACACACACACACACACACACACTCACTGGCAGCTATTTCTACAAACCCTAAAGAGTACCAGGTGGAAACAAGTGTCCAATGTGGCTATTGAACCAACAGAGTTATAACATATTTTGATTACCTATTTAGACTCCAACACATCTATAATACATTACTTGTTTAGAATTTGAGAGTAAATTCATCATAAACAAATCTCAAGTTCAATTGCCTGTATCTAACTTGAAGGAAGAAAAGCAGACAGGCACAACTAGCTAAACTAATCGTTATACTGTCACCAGCAGTGAGAAGGAACATTCCCAATGGTCTTGCCTTCAGCCATTGTTACCAGAATGGGATGGCCAACAAGAAAACATTGAGGGCTGGGAAACAGAGAGGCCAACTTTTTGTAGCAATGAACGTGGCCCTTGCTCTTGGAAAGCCCCAAAAGAATTCGTCAACAGTAATCCCTAGATCAAGGATAGACCAGAATCATTTGCTATTCTTCAACATGTTATAGATGGGGAGGAGGTCAGTAGGCATTTCTCATGTGGTAAGTTAAAGCCTTGGGTTAGTTTACTAGAGATGTCACAACAAAATACCACATACTAGGTGGCTTAAACAACAGAAATTGATTTCTTACAGTTCTGGAGGATAGAAGTTCAAGATTAAAATGTCAGCAGGTTTGGGTTTCTTCTGAGACTGCTCTCCTTGGCTTGTAGATGATCATCTTTTCCTTGTGTCTTCACATTGCACAGGAGTGTCTGTATCCTAATCTCTTCTTCAAACTGAATTAGGACTATCCAAATGACCTCACTTTAACTTAATTAACACACTTTTAAAGGTACTATCTCTAAATATAATCACACTCTGAGGTACTGAGCTTTAGGACTTCAATATATGAATTTGGAAGAATTCAGTCTATACAAGCTTAGATATTGATATTATGTTTCATCTCTACTAAGTTTCCTGATTTTTCATGTTTTTGCAACATTAGTCAAATGCATGTTGATATATTTGGGTACTCCCCTGTTTGATATGGTAAGAATATGGTGTTAGGGAAGCTAATAGAGGAATCTGACATTTGTTAGTTTCCCAATCAGTCTGTGTCGTCTGTGCAGTTATCAGCTACCTTGCAGTATAAGCGGTGGAGGACTGTATTACAGTTCAAGCTTGGCCATGTGACTTGCTTTGACCAATAAAATGTAAGTGGAAGTGAGATGTACGATTTCCAAGAAGAAGCATAAGAGCCATTGCTTGCCTCCACCATGTTCTTCTTTCTTTTGGCTATGAGCTATAAATTTTCCCAGACAGGGTGCATACCATGAGCAAAATAAGCCTTTGTTGTTGTAATTCACCAAAATTTTGGAGTTGTTTGTTATCATAGTATGATTTAGTCTAAGCTGGATAATACATCTTGCATTCTTATCCCTGCCCCTGAGGCTCCTGTCCATCTGTGTGGTACCATTTGTCAGTTGCTGGAAACCCCACTATCACATCCCACTTAGATCCTTCTGCCCATCCTGGGCAGTGTTGTAAGTTTTCCCTGCCCAAATAAAACTGTAATTCCTTTTTTTCTCCAATCAGCAACCAGAAAATCAATTTAACCAAACTGACACATAGGAAGGTAGATGTATGGAAAACTCTGCTGCTCAGTTTGACATATAATTTTGCCATATCTTTAAAGAGAGAAACGGTAATCCAAATAAAAGTCTCTCTAATAATGAGATTTCAGAAAAGTTGTTGGGGGAACAGGAAAGACATTCCAGCATCTCTGACATTGCTATATGTATGTACTTACCAGATACACCTTCCTGCCACTGTTAGAAAAAAACTTCAAAGCATAAATCCTTATACTTGAGCAATACCTGGGCTGTATAGGCCTACAAATACTTACCATGTACAGGCACTGTGAAAGGCTCTTCACATTCATTATTTCATGTAATCTTTTCAACAGCTCTGTACAATAGGCATAATTTATTATCCCCATACTTTAGATAGGTACATTACTCTCTAGCCATATGGTGGGGAGACTAAGGGGCAGGAAGTGGAGGCAGGTATCTCCTGTTGGAATGGCTTAGTGAGTTCAAAATTCAAAGTCGATCTACCTCTTCTGCTTCAAACACTTATAAATAATAGATGAGAAAGAAAAACAAACAGTAAACCAGAAAGATGTATCAAGGCTCCAAAGCAAGTCAAAACCCCCTATGGATCAAACAAGAGACAGGAACCCAAAACAAGGATGGAAGGGAATGAGGATGCTCAAACAATGGCTAATCAGATGCTGGTGGTAGTCATGATGCTCCACTACAACACAGTGGAGACTAAAAAGATTCCATGCTATATGGTATCTAGAGCTAAATTCACTACTCAAAGCCAGAAGCTGGAAGGTGGCTGTCTACTACTCCTGAAAGGACGTTTTTAAAAATGCTGCTGAATGAGTCCTGAGGCTTCAACTTTTACAAAGCCAGGAGTCCAGCCAAGTGAGAGGAACCAAGCTTCCTTGTAGCTCTTGTGAATGCATCAGCTATCTCCCCAGTATCATCAGAAATATGGTACAATTATGAAATCTGTTCTTAACTAGGATGTGGGGGCCTGAGTAAAGGCAACAGCAAAACCTTTAGGCAGAAAGAGGGAAGCACAAAGGAAAAGAGCAAGGGAAAAACAATCTCCCCACTTACGATGAGCTTATAAACCCAAATTCCAAAACACAGAGAAAAGTAATGTTAATAAAGATAACTATAAATAGATGAACTAATTAACTAACTAATTAAACTCACTCCAAATGAAATCAATGTCATAAAACAGTCTAACAAAGACCTTAACATATGCATGGTTAGTACGGCCATAAAAGCAGCAATATCCAGAAAAATATAATAAATAATGAAATAATCTCTTTTATCAGAGAGATAAAAGATGTCTTAGAAAGGAAAAAAGTCAGAGAAATCGAGAAAAGTAATAGGATAAATTCTAGACTGGACTAAAAAGAATTAGTAAATTTTTTTAAAGATTTTACTTATTTATTTGAGAGAGTGAGAACACTAGAGAGAGACAGCAAGCAATAGTGCGGGCAAAGGGGGAGGAGAAGCAGGCTCCCCGCTGAGCAAGGATGTGGGGCTCGATTCCAGGACCCTGGGATCATGACCTGGGCCGAAGGCAGAAGCTTAACTGACTGAGCCACCCAGGTGCCCCAAGAAATAGTAAATTTGAGCAGCTCCAATATGTACCCAACAGGAGCTCCAGAAGAGAATTGAAGAAATAATAGCTGAGAATTTCCAGAGTTAAAGAAAGACAGGAGTCCTGAGGTTCAATATGACTCCAAGTTCTGAGCAAGATAAAGAATAAATGTGTGCCCAGATTTAAAAAAACAGAACTAAACTAAAAGCTGCCAAAAATGACAAATGGCCACAAAATAATGGCAATTAAGCTGGCAACAAAACTTTCATTAGCAACAATACAAGCCAAAAGACAATGGAATGATATTTTCAAAGTGCTCAGGGAAAGAAACAGTAAGCTCAAATTTTATACACAGCTAAACATTTAATTAAGAGTAAGGGCAAAATAAAGGCTTCTTTACACTTATAAAAATAAAAGAGTTTACCACCCACAGATGCTCATTAAAAGAATTATTAAAGAATATGTTTCAGCAGGAAGGAAAGTGAAGTCAGAGTGACAGCGGATGTGAATGACTTGCAGAATTCACCAAGCTCCAATGTCCACCCCTCCTCCCCCATGGGAGAATTATATTTTCCTGTCCCTCTAGAAGTCAGGCTTAGCCATGTGACTTGCTTTGCGAACAAAATTCTCTTCCGTGAAAGCTTTAAGAGCCAGCACATGTTTTCCTTTTCCCCTCTGCCTCAGCCACCAGCACCCTTCCAGATGGGGATGTTCCGTAAGAAGGTCTTCAGAATGCAGAAGCTGAACCTCTAGCCAACCTGGAATGTGTGTAAGAAATAGAACCTTGTTTTGTAAACCATTGGTTTTTTTAAAAGTTATTTGTAACCACAGTATCATGGCTGATACAAAGGACAATTACAGTAGTCCCTCCTTATCCACAGTTTCACTTTCCATGGGGTCAGTTACCCATGGTCAACCACACTCCAGAAGCAGATGATCCTCCTGCTGGCATATTCTCAGAACACGACATCACTGCACCTACATCATTCACCTCACTTCATCTCATCACATAGGCATTTTATCATTCTTACATCATCACAAGAAGAAGGATGAACACAATACAGTAAGATATTGTGAGAGAGAGACCACATTCACGTAACTTTTATTATAGTATATTTTTATAACTGTTCTCTTTTATTCGTTATTATTGTTAGCCTCTTACTGTGCCTAATTATAAATAAATTTTATCATAGGTGTGTATATATAGAAAAAAATAGTATATGTAGAGTTCAGGACAAAAATTGATCAAGTATGTTGGAAAATTTAATTAAAAATCAATCATAAAAATACTAATTTTTAATGAGCATCTCAATCTCTAGGCAACAATAACATGGAATATGTTCAAAGGAGAATTAAAGCATATTCTGGAAGACAATAAAAATACTGAATAATTTTAAGCTTTGTTTAAAAATGTATAGATAAGTGCACATGTTTATAATTTAAGGATACTCACCAGAATAAAAACACAATCTAAAGCTTTCAAATGGCAGGGTAAAGAAAGGCTAATATTGAAAACTCACCCAGTTCATGTGAAATTAGGAAGAGATAAGAGGAAAATAAGAGGTAAAATAATAGTAATAATAAATAGAAACCATAAAAGAATAACTGAACATAATTTAAAAGAGTAATTCTTGAATCAAAAAAATTTTAAAAATAAAAATTACAATAAAATGAAATAAGTAAATACCCAAAGATACAAAAGTAGGGATCCGAAGGGGTACGTGCACCCCAATGTTTATAGCAGCAATGTCCACAATAGCCAAACTGTGGAAAGAGCCAAGATGTCCATCGACAGATGACTGGATAAAGAAGATG